>NW_027332033.1:982099-1278474 GCF_048418815.1 Hemitrygon akajei
GGCTCTATGAGCCCTTTCAATCTCAATTAGAGTTTCTCCTTCCATTTCCATTTTTTCAGTGATCCATTTTTGAAAAAAAAATTATTAGATCTTCTCCTTCTATATCTTCTTTAGGTCCAACAATTTTAATATTGTTTCGTCTACTAAAATTTTCAAGCTTATAAATTTTTTCCATAAATTGTTTTCTTTCTGATGTCCAGGCAGTATTATCATCTTCCATTTTGTTCATTCTTTCAACCATGTCTTCAGTTGTAGTTTCCAAATCTATAATTCTCTTTTCCATTTTTCCTGTCTTTTTGTCATTTTATCAAACATAATCATATTTATCATTTTTCTTTTGATTTCTTTTAATGCGTCTAATTTATGCATTATTTGCATCAAAGTCTTTTCTATATTTCCAGAAAAACTTTTACCTCCATCTTCGTCTAATTTTTCCAGAGAATCTGACTCTCCCTCACATTCACTTTCACTTTCGGTTTCAATCGTAACTGGGATTTGTAGTTCTGGTTGCTCTCGTTTCCGCATGCTCCTTCCTTCACGTTTGCGCATTTCTTGTTGGTCTTTTTCTTTAGAAATGGTGGATGTTGCAGCCGTTTCCTGTTCTGTATCGCCGGAGGTGAAACGTACCTGAGCCCGCGGGTCTTTGGCAGAAGTGGGCCTTGATTCTGTTCCAACTTTTGTCTTCAAGGTAGTAGTTTTCTTCATCTTCTGTTTGTGAGGCATAACTTGAAACGATCCGGAGTAGTTTATAAGTAACTTTTAGAAAGTATTGACTGACTTTTCTTCACTTAAACATTAATTTACTGTTTTTTACGGAAGAGCTGGGTTCCAGCGTCTCGATCCTACGTCATCACGTGACGTCCCCCCGTGACACTTTCCTGAATAAATGAACAACGTCCTCAAGCCTCCAATTCCCGGAGCCTCTCCCGTCCCCTTCTATGATGCAAAGATCATCGCCACGGGCTCAGAAATCTCCTCCTTCACCTCCCACAGTAGTCTGGTGTACATCCCATCCGGTCCAGGCGACTAATCCGACTTGATGTTTTCCAATAGCTCCAGCACCTCCTGTTTCTTAATATCTACATGCTCAACCTTTTCAGTCTGCTGCAAGGTATCACTACATTCATCAAGACCCTTTTCCATAGTGAATATCGAAGTAAAGTATTCATTAAGTACCTCTGCTATTTCCTCTTGCTCTATAAACAGTTTCCCACTGTTACACATGATAGGTCCTATTTTTTCACGTCTTATCCTCTTGCCCTTTACATACTTGTGGAATGCCTTGGGGTTTTTCTTAATCCTGTCCGCCAAGCCTTTTTCTCGGCCCCTTCAGGCTCTCCTTATTTCCTATTTGTTTTTAATTTAGTGTCATTTTGTACCTTTTCCCTAGACTACTGCGGTAAAAAAAATCAACCTGCATAACACAGTAATGTCAAACCTGACCCATAATTTTTCATGGGACGTACGTTGCAAGTCTTTCTTTTCACTCTCATAGTGATGAGTGTCTGGAATGAATAGCGGTAGCGATGGTGGAGGCAGAGGTGATGGAGGATATAGTCATGAATATGGGGAGAGTGGAGGGATGTGGAACTCACCAGTTCAATTGGTTCAGAACACGCAGTGATCCGAAAGAACTGTTCCCGTTCTGTCCCTTTCTGGTTTGGTGAGACCACAGCTGGGGAAACGTGTGAATCTCTGGTCGCCCGCCTTAGAAAGGACGTAATTAACCCAGACAGGCGCGGTAAGGATTCAGGTCTTTTGTTACCGGGACGGGAGGACTCGGGTCAGGAGGAGACTGGATAGTGACTGTGCTCTGATCCAAAATATCAGCGCGATTGTCGACTCCGCCGCTAAAAGGTCGACTGTCATGAAACATTTGTAGGGCAATGTAAAGTGGGGCAAATGACACAACCTGTTCGTCAGAGGAAATGTTCGACATCATTCACAAATTCCGTCATTGAATTGTGTTCGCTTTCCAAGGTGGGGCCTGATCAAGTGTAGAGAGTTAGGGCGACTGCATTTGGTTTCTTCGTAATGGAAGCAAAGGGCAGCTGGTCTGGTTAAACACTTAAAATAACTCGGACTCGTTTTATTCACAAAATCCTACGAGCGTACATTAACTGTGCACTCATCCCAGAATTCGGACCATGGCCACCGCAGTCGCACGGTGCACGATGTACCGATTGCAAAGCTATAAAAAGGCGTATCAACTCCAACCCCGCAGATCACTCCAGTAGGGCAAGAAAGGACCAGCCTGGCCAATCCTCCGATAGCACAGTCCCTCGTCTCCTGTCAACATCCTCGTTAATATTTTCGATACTCTTGTACTTTAACCATATTTCGCTCTCTCTCATTCGCACACACACACAAAGTCCTCCAGGAAATAACACAAGGGAGATTAGGCGGTGAATGTGAGGATCTGGGGCCCGGACTGGAGACACTGCTGCCCCTTCCAGACTCCGCTCAGTGCGTGGCTTAATTATGGAACTGAAGCACCGAGGTGAACGGATATATCACCGCGCTGATCACCTGCTCCCTGAATTTCGACTGAGTGACCGCGTAAATAAATGTGTTCGTGCAGCAGCTGAAATTCTTCAGCAACGCTCCGACCATGTGAAAGATCCATTCAGAATCATTGAAATTGTATCCTATTCCTGAAATCTCAGAATACATGGAATTTACAACCAGCGTCATCCACAGGAGGATGAAGCTGCCGGAGAGGGTGAAGAGTAAAACCAGAGACCTCCTCCGGCTCTCCATCTCCGGGTCCCTGCTGTTCTCCCCCTTGCTCTGACGCTTCAGCCCCTTACGGACCCGACTGGCCACGACAATGTGCCTGACCGTCAGAGCGTTGAGCAGCAGAATCACAACGAAAGGAATGAACGGATTTAACACTATGCCGAGCCAACTGTATACTACCCACCTGAAGTCAGTGAAAATGTTGGCCGTGATTATACAATACCACGGCACTTTGTTGATTGTCTGTCTGGGTTCCCAGAGGAAGTAGCGGGGAACGTTTTCCAGAAAGGACAGCACGCCTGTTGTTGTGAGAACCACAGCCGCAGTTTTCCCGGTGCAATATTTTGCTTTCAGCTTCTGACAGCAGATGGCGACAAACCGATCAAATGTGAATGCGACGGTGAACCAGACAGAACAGTATGTTGCTCTGGACCTCAGTACTTCGATAACCCTGCACGCAGGGGTAATCCTCAGAAAATTCCACGGAAAGTAATAATCTAAAATTTGACGCATACGGACCTCTATGACTACGGTCAGCAGATCCCCCGCTGCCATGGCCACCAGGTAGCGAGTGGTGCAGGTAGAGAGGCCGCAATTTCCCCGGGACAGGATCACAATCGCCGCTAAATTCACTGCAGGGGGAGAGAAGAGAACAGACACCGGGCATTATTAAACTCATTCACCGGGAATGGACACTGGTGCGGGTTTCAGCCAGAGGTCAGGAGTGCTAGATGCGAGTGCTAGGTGAACGACTGCTTACCTAACACCAAACATGTATCATACTGTCTCCGACCTGCCTTCTTCAATGTGGAGATAAGGCGATGTGTCGGTAATCGTCGGGGTTAAACACGAGCGGCATGAACAACAACGATCGGTGCTCATCCCGTTTCCAGTCACTGATGTAACCTGACCGTCCAGGCCGCTGGAAACTCAACATCTGACGGGGCCGAAAGGGTATCCGGGGATCGGTGGGGGGGGGGGGGGGGGGTTGTGCCTATCACTGAAACCTTTCGAATGTTAATAGACCTAGACAGAGAAAATGTCGAAAAGATGTTTCCCAGGGTGGGAGTGTCTCGGACAACTGTGCACTGCCTGAGGATAGAGGGGCGGCATTTCAAAACAGAGACACGGAGTGATTTCTTTAGCGAGAGAGTGGTAAATTTGTGGAATTTGTTGCCAGATGCAGCTGTGGAAGCCAAGGTCGTTGGGTGCTTTTAAGGCAGAGATTGATAGGATGTTGATTGGGCATAGCATCAAGATTGTGGGGAGAAGGATGTGAAATAGGGTTGAGGAGGAGAAAAAAACAAGAGGATCAGCCAAGATTGAATGGAAGAGCAGACTCGATGGGCCGGATGGACTAATACTGCTCCTATGTCTTGTGGTCATATGGTATCCAAAATGCTGGGGGAAGTCAGCACCACTCGTCACTTTGACCAGACACCTAAAGTATGCGGCCGAAGCCTTTGTTCTGGAAAAAAACCGCGACCACTATTTACTTCAGTGCCCTCCCAGCACAGGGACAACATGGACAAGATGCCATTAAAATTTCGCTGCACACCTTCCCGGCTCCCAAAACTGGAACAGTTTAATAACAGGGTGTCATTAAAGGACCAAGTATGCACTCCCGTCAATAGTTCACAAAACACTCAAGGCCACAATGTATAACATTCGCAGTCTCACATTCCCGGAGAGCTGCCTGTCCCCAGAATTGGTACCACTCTGAACAAAATTCCATCAAATGAAAGAACAACGTTCGAGTCGATTCCGTAAGTTAGAGGAGAGACAGGGGTTTAGTTCGGTTTCTCATGAAATACAAAAAATCAGAATATGGAATGGACAGGATGGATATCTCAAACGGATATTACTGCCACGAGCATCAAGCGGGAAGCGTGTAAAATGACCCCAAAAAGGCTTCCACCGGTTAACAGACAGAAGTGTCAAATACGAACAACTGTGCTCACTCACCAGGAACTCCAATGACGACAATGAACACGTTCAGTATTTTGTCCACACGCATGTAACTATCAAACGATGCAGGCATTTTCTCTGATCAGTGATTTGTCCCCGTGTGCCACAGGCGATCTCCAGGAATGAAATGTCAAGGCTGCACATACCTGGGATTTTAATACCATTTACGGATTCCACAGGGACAAGTTTCAACAGGTTTAAAAATAAACGGTTTGTAATTTTGTTACAATCCGATTCCGTCAGCCATATGCAACTCCATGAATACCTCAGTGAATTATTTGTGAGACTGCCAACAATGGAAATTGTGATGTTACTAAGGGGTGTAAATTGCGAGTGGCATTCCTTCAGCAAAGGGTGGAAGGGGATATTGTTTCAATCACCATCAGACCCAACTCTCCACCTCACCTTGTGTCAGTGCGACTCTTGTCCATCGGCTGAGCCGATTGACTGAGAGTAAAGCGGCCTCTCCACTCTGATTCTCCACCAATTGTAATCACAGCTCATCTCACTGTAACCTTATCTCCTTCCGATACGAGAAACCATCCTCAGCTTGTTCGGGTAAAGTGTAACAAACTTTGTCCTGCGTCGTAAACATGTCAACGTTCATCAACACTAAGAGAAATGTTTGCTCTGAGAAAATAAACTTCTGCCTTCTGTTTGTCCTAAATAGAACAGAGAAAGGTAAAGAACGGGAACCAACCCTTCGGCCCACAGTGACTCTGCCAACCATGACGTCGTATTAAACGGAACACACCTACCAACACTTGATCAGTCCCCCTACATACCCTGACTGCCCGTGTGTGAACCCTCACAACAGTAATCTTGGGCTTCTGGGATCTCAGTTCTCAGAAGCTTTTTGACCATCTGTGTGGATTAGTTGGAACCACCAGAAGTACCTCATCAATTGCAAATTGCTTCCACTGTGAATCTGTACTTCAAACGAACCGTTTATCAGACACAGCAAATTGAATTGTAACAGTGTAGCCTGTGGTATTGTATTGAATCGCCTGTTGCTACCATTGTCACCAGGATTATAGACTCTTGACGTAGTTTAAATTGGAAAGTCTCCACAGCACTGTATCAGCCTCTAAACTATTCCCACTTCCCCCAGCTCCTCACAGCACTGTAACAGCCCATAAAGTGACCCCACGATACCCGGTCTGCACAGCACTGTGTCAGACACTAAACTAATCCCACTGCCACCTCTGGCTCCACAGTACTGTATCAGATCCGAATCTAATCCCACAAGCCCTCTTTCTCCACAGTACTGTATTAGCCGCTAAACTATACCCATATCCCTCTTTATCTACAGCACTGTATCAACCCCTAAACTAATCCCACTGCCCCCTATTTTCTCCACAGCTATATCAGCCGCGAAATTAATCTTTCTGCCTCCTTTCTCCACAGCACTGAATCAGACCCTCAACTAATCCCACTGCCCCCTCTTTCCCGACAGTACTATATTATCTACTAACTGAACCCCACTGCCCCTTGTTTCCACACAACTGTGTATCAGTCTCTAAACGAATCCCACAGCCCGTCTTTCTCCACAGTACTTTATTAGCCGCTAAACTAAAACCAATATCCCTCTTTATCTACAGCACTGTATCAGCTCCTGAACTAATCCCACTGCCGGTCTTTGCCCACAGGACTACATCAACCCCTAAACTAATCCCACTGCCACCTCTTCAACACAGCACTGTATCAGAATCCCACCGCACCGGCTGTATCCACATCACTGTGTCGGCCCCTCAAGTTATATCCACAGCACCATCTTTCTCCGCTACACTGCATCAGCCCCTTAACTAACCCAACCGCCCCCTCTTTCTCCACAGCACTCTGTATCTACAGTTAACCTGTATCCCGCTTCCTTCCCCGTCGCTCCCCACAGCACTGTATCAGTCCCCAAACTCATCCCACTGCACTGGGCTGTCTTCTCGGCCCATGTCGATGGACAAAATAATATCACTCCTCTCGGTACCGACAGCCCAGAGACAATCCCCAAATACAGTACAGTCGAAACACTCTCACTCGGCACAGGCGCAGTGGCAAAGAGAAAATTGCGGAAAGATTGGAAAAACTGCGTCGTGCATCGGGGAGAGTGGAGGTTTAGGAGGCGAGAAGGGAGTCCGGAGTGCAAGTGATAGAAGGCAGAGAGAGTTAGAAAGAGAGAGGGATAGAGAGGGGGTGAAAGCGAAAGTGAGAGAGAGAGGGGAGGGGAGAGAGAGAAGGAAGAGAGAGAAAGAGAGAGAGAGAGAGGAGAGAGGAAGAGAGAGAGAGAGAGAGAGAGAGAGAGAGAGAGAGAGAGAGAGAGAGAGAGAGAGAGAGAGAGAGAGAGAGAGAGAGAGAGAGAGAGAGAGACTGATTCAAAGAATGATGTTATGATTCCTCTGCCGATTGTTTACCTTTCTGCGAGGTAACTTGCCTGCCTGTAGATTTCCTGCCGAAAGCGAAGGGCGGAGCAGGTTGATGGACAGCTGGTGTCCAACATGGAAACTTAAAAGCTACGTCCGTCGTTACACAGACAGACGCACTGAGACACACCACGAGGCGCACAGTACGGACACTGACTGAGCTTTGTTGCACCCACACGAAGGGGAGGGTTCAGAGGATCGATTCGGGGAAATCGATCAGTGACTCAGTGTGAAAAGGTGCGACCGGTGGGGAATTATTTGTATGTCCATCCTTGCCTGGGTGATAATTCCACCACTGAAGAACGGTCGTACGTATCAAGGTCGTAGTCGGTGACCACGACAGAACTTCGGTGGATAACGGGAAGATCGACGGCACGAAGCGTTCCTGCAATCTGCGTCGGGTCTCGCCGATGTAGAGGAGGCCGCGCCGGGAGCACCGGATGCAATAGACGACTCCAGCAGACTCGCAGGTGAAGTGTTGCCTCACCTGGAAGGACTGTCTGGGGCCCGAAATTGTAGTAAGGAAGGAGGTGTGGGGACAGGTGTAGGATTTGCGCGTGCAGGGATAAGTGCCAGGTGGGAGATCTATGAGGAGGGACGTGTGGACCAGGCAGTCGCGGAGGGAATGATCCCTGCGAAAAGCTGAGAGGGGTAGGGAGGGAAAGATGTGTTTAATGGTGGGGTCCTGGTGAAGGTGGCGGAAGTTGTGGAGGATAATATGCTTTGATCCTGAGACTGGTTTTGTGGTAGGTGAGGATAAGGGGAACCCTGTCCCTGTTGTGGTGACGGGAGGATGGGTTAAGGGCTGAAGTGCGGGTGGTGGAGGAGATGAGTGCTAGGGCATCTTTGATGAAACCAGAAGGGAAACCACGATCGTGAAACAAGAGGACATTTGAGAAGTCCTGGAACGGAAAGCCTCATCTTGGGAGTAGATGCGGCGGAGACGGAGGAACTGGGAATAGGGAATAGTACTTTTGCATTGTGCTGGGTGTAAGAGGTATAGTCAAGATAGTTATGGGAGACTGTGGGTTTACAGAAGATATCAGTGTATAGTCTGTCTCCAGAGATAGAGACCGAGAGACCAAGAAAGGGGAGAGAAGTGTCCGAGATGGACCAAGTGAATTTAAGTGCTGGGTGAAAGTTTGAAGCAAAGTTAATGAAATTGACGAGCTCAGCACGGGCGCAGGAAGCAACACCAATGTAGTCGTCAATGTAGTGGAGGAAAAGTTGGGGAGTGGTACCAGTATAGATTTGGAGCATCGGCTATTCCACATAACCCACAAAGAGGCAGGCATAGCTGGGGCCCATGCGAGTGCCCATGGCGACACCCTGGATCTGGAGAAAGTGGGAAGAACCAAAGGAGAAGTTACTGAGAGTTAGAACAAGAGCCGCCAAACGGAGGAGTGTGGTGGTGCTGGGGAACTGGTGAGGTCTGTTATCCAAAATGTAGTGGAGGGCATTGAGGCCTTCTTGATGTGGATGGAGGTGTATAAGGATTGAACATCCATGGTGAAAATGAAGCTCTTCGGGCCGGGGAATTGGAAGTTATTGAAGAGGTGAAGGGCATGGGATGTATCCTGGATGTAGGTGGGGAGAGTCTGAACTATGGGGGATAACATGAAGTGGGCAGACACAAGTTCGGTGGGGCAGGAGCAGGCTGAAACTATGGGTCTGCCGGGACAGTCAGGCTTGTGGATCTTGGGGAGGAGGTAAAACCGAGCTGTGCAGGGTGCGGGAATTATGAGTTTTTTGGCTGAGGGTGGAAGGTGTCCGGAGTTGATGAGGGTGGAGATGGTGCGGGAGAGTTTTTTGGTGGGGTCCTGCGGCAGGGGTAAGTACGAGGAGGTGTCGGAGAGCTGCCGTTTGGCCTCAGTGAGGTAGAGGTCCGACCGCCAGACTACTACAACATCACCTTAGTCTGCAGGTTTGATGGTGAGGTTGTGGTTAGTGCAGAGAGAGTGGAGGGCAGTGCGTTCAGAGGGAGTGAGGTTAGAATAGGAGAGAGGGGTGGTGAAATCGAGACGGTTGATGTCTCGGCGTCAGATTCCTTCATGGATCAGTTCCAAAATGACTGACTGAAAAAAGTTGAATTTCCCCATGGGGATAAATAAAGTATCTATCTATCTATCTATCTATCTATCTATCTATCTATCTATCTATCTATCTATCTATCTATCTATCTATCTATCTATCTATCTATCTATCTATCTATCTATCTATCTATCTATCTGATGTCTTTTGAGAGATTAGTAACTAAATACTCTCTCTCGAATTCACATTTCCTGCAATATTTTCAGGTCAGGCATTTCTTACAAAAATATTAAGTAATTTTCCATATTTACAGGATTCTGACCTGTTAGATATCATTGTAAAAATGAACCCTTTTGTGAAAGGTTTTATTGGGGAAATTTATAACTTATTGTTGCAAAAGCACAATAACCTTTCACTTAAGCTTAAGCAGGATTGTGTGAGAGAGCTTAACATGATCTTGGTAACAGAGGATCGGTTGCGGATTTGAAGTTGGTTAACTCTTCATCAATCTGTGCTAGTCACACTTTAATTCAATTTAAAATTTTACGTTATTTCTCTTTGACAAAGGAGAGACTGTCTAAAATGTTTCCTGATGTTCATAGTCAGTGTGATAGATGTAAACCCACATTGACACATATGTTTTGGTCGTGTTCTGTATTGAAACCTTTTTGGAAATCTATTTTCTATGCAAGGTCGTAAGTTTTAAAAATTAATTTACAACCTAATAAATTGACAGATTGTTTGGTATAATCCCTCAATATATTCATGGTATGTCTCCATCAGACAACATGTAAGTGCATTCGTTACATTATTGGCCAGAAGGGTTATTTTGTTGAAATGGAAAGATGCTTCTGCTCCTACTTTGACTCAATGCTTCGCTCAAGGGATGTGATGTCTTAGTTAGTATAAAATCAGAATTCAAACATTTGATCCTCGATTTGAATTTGAGAAAAGGTGGGGTTTATTTGCCAGCTACTGTCACCTGATTTGAGTTAATTAATATGGTTTCCTTCCGATTTTTGTTCAAATGGATTTGAGTTGGCGGATTGATATCTTGCTTCTATGGAAGATTTTATGTTGTATAGCTCCGGGGTTACGTTCCCAATTGTTTTTATTTATTTATTTTTTTAGTTAGTAGAGTCTTTCTTCCTGGTAGAGTTTTTTTTCTTTACTTTCTTTCAAAAATATTCTTCATATTTTGTTTTTTCTTCTTATTATTAATATAATGCTTAGCTTTGTTAATCAGTTATTTGCTAATCTAATTCTTCATTGATCATAATGACTTATTGTCATTAATACCTTAATGGATTTTCTTTTGTTAATCTTCAATAATAATTAACAAAAACGGTTCTAAAAATGGCTTCTCTCTGAGATGTCTTTCGTCCTTCATTCTCTGCCCCTTGCTTCGATTTAAAAAAGCCCGTCCTGTGTTCGGTGTTTCTTCAAGTAAGATGGACAGAACTGCATAATGTACACCGGCACTACCCTGAAAATATGCAGCATAATCCCTCCAGCCACGAAGGACGACATTCCATTTGCCTTCTCAGAAGCAGTTGCACCTTTTGCGACTCAAGCCAAAGCAACTCACAAGTCCCTCTGCGCAAAAGCGCTCAGCAATCCTCCTCCGTTTAAATAATCAGTTGTGTTTTCCCCTCCAAAGTGAAGAATTTCGCACTCCCAACGTGGTAATACATCTGAAATACTTTTGCGCTCTCTCCGAACGTGTACATATCACTGTGCAGACTATCCATATCCAAAATTGAATCTACTTTTCAGCTGAGTGTGATCTGTAAAATGAAATTCGTTTCGCTGTGTCCCCTCGTCCAAACCGGCGATATGGAGAGTGAACTGTTGTGGGCCCAGGTCTAAACCGCTTAGTTCTCCGCTCGCCACTGAGGTCAACCAGAGGAACATCTGTGGGAGGAGTATCGCTGAGACATTGGGGTTTGTAGGATGACAGACAGAGTCAGAGAGAGAAGGCAGCTGTTTGAGCGAATGCTGTATAAATATTACCCATATGCAGTTATCCGTCAGCAGGGAATAGCAAATTATACACCGCATACAATTATAACGTGAGCATATTTACTAATTCCAGCTTTAGAGAACAGTTATTAAGAGGAAAAGATAAAAAATCAAAAGCCCATCAATAATTAAACCAGGCAAAATACACACAGCGTCGGAGCTCATATCTTCCAAAAGCCTGGTGTGTCCTTCACTCATGCCGCCGAGTCGCATCACCGTCACCGGTAAAACTTCCCATCTTGACCTCCTTCGGATCGCTTCTTGCCGCCGGATGGAACCCTATGGCCGTCTCGCCTGATCTTCCCCTCTCCTCAGCTCCCACCGAAAGACCCCAAAACCCAGCAGTGTCCCTCACAAATTGCTTTCAGCCCAGCTTTCTCCAGAAAACTATCCCATTCCACCATCCTGAATGGTTGACACATTAGTTGATCATCACCGTCCCCTTATCTGTAACTGAAACATACACACTACCAACCGAGCACGCTGTTTCTACAGAAAGCTACAAAATGAAATCTACAGCGCTCGCGGAAATCTGAACAACGGCAATACATATATCTGGAAAATCTTTGATATTGTTGCTAGCTTTCGTTCCTATTTCATACTTCCCCTTATGCCTCTTTAGTTACGTTCCGGTGATTTTTTTTAAAAAAGTTTTACAATCCTCTAAGGTCCCACCAATTTTTGATCTGTTATATGACCTCTCATTTGATTTAATGTTAGCCTTGACTTCCTTGTCAGCCATGGTTTCGTCATCAATACTTCTTCTTATTCGGGATGTGTGGATTTTGGGAATTGCTCACAGAAACTCCTGCCATTGCCGCTTAGCTTATATTCCTGCGAATGTCCCCTTCCAATCAGCTTTGCCCGGCTGCTCTCTCATGCCTATGTAATGCCCTTCCCTCCACTGTAGTACTGAACGCTCTGACATTCCCTTCTCCCTTTCAAATTGCGGGGTGCATTCTGTGGCGTTATTTTTCAATTTCATTTATGAGGTGTGAGCGTCGCCAGCTAAGCCAGCATTTATTGCCTATCCCTAGTATTTTGATCACTGTCTCCGAAGAGTTCCGCCACCGTAAGCTCCCGAAGCAAATCCGGTTCAGTATGCACACCCTATCCGGATTAACTGAGCCCCCTGTGGGTCAGCCACGAGCTGCGCTGAAATGCCATCTCGCAGGTATTCTACAAGCTCTCTCACTTCAGATCCAGCACCAAACTGTTTTTCGCAAACTTGAATTTAATGCACCATCTGAATGTATTCCAAATTGGATGATGAACTCTCACTTTCATTTTGAGTCATAGGGATTAGCTATAACAATCCTTGAGCCCATCCTTAGCACAGCTGTGAGTGAGAGGTGGTACCACGTGTTGCTAGCCAACATGCCATGTCTGTCTACAGAAGATAGGCAGATTATTGTACTACCTATCTTTTGAAATCCCCTATGAACCCACAAACATCTCCCTTTTGACGTGCGTTTCCCGTTCTCCCTTTGTAACGTGTAGACCATATCTTTGCTGCTGTTCAGAATTCTGTGTGTAACTCCCATCAAGGTCCTTTTACCCTCGCAGTTTCGCAGGTCTACCCACAACGATTCTACTCCTTTTAATACAGTAACACCTCTTCACCATGGTTGTGTGTGTTTTTTTTTTTTATTATTATTATTATTATTATTATTATTATCATCATCATTATTATTACAAATAAATCCCATCCACTCCGCCTACCTTCCTGTGCATTCGATACAATCTGTATCCTTGGACGTTAAGCTCCCAGCTACAACATTCTTTCCGCCACGATCCCAGCTTTGGGAAATTCTCTTCCGCGATGGCTGCTCCCCACCGAGTTGTCGCTGCGTGTACTCCTGAAAACTTCTATTACTATCATTCCCTTATCACATTAATCTAATAGCTTTCAATTTCGTTGTCTCAAACTTTATGGCCCTTTCCCTCGACATGTGATTTTGGTAACAGATTTTGTCCTTCCCAACTCAGACTGGTTCAAGTCAAACACTCGGCGCAGACCACCAGGTCACAGGGTGTTCCTTCTCATCTGAAAATGGTTTGCTTTCGATCATCAAAAACAAAACAACTCATTGCGTCCACCTGTAGTTGTCTTGATGAAGCCATCCCTGAGAACGGTCCTCCATTCCTGCGATCACATGGCAAGAACAAAAGCATCTTCTTTGTCTATTTCCATTGCCTTTGCCTCGTTTCTGTTCACTGATTTGCAGATTATAGTTTTCTGAACAACATATTTGTTCGTCTGTCGATATGCGTGTCTGCACATCTACCTATCTACCTATCTATCCATCCATCTCTCTAACTATCTGGCCGTCTGCCGAGGAGCCTGTCCTCTGCCTGCCTGTTTCTCTGTTTGTTTGTCTGTGTAAGTATATATCGTTCATCTACTTCTTCCCAGATATTGTGACTTTGAACAAGTGCACTTCACAACAGTGCGGACAATGAGAAGCCGTTTTGATTATTTAAATACTTCTTTTCTCAATCTCACCGGATTGATATCCATAAGGTAGAAATGCTGTGACGTGGGAGTGATGTCAGTTCATCATTCAATTGTCACTTCAAAGGTATTTACAAAGGCCGACTGAATTCCATGATCCAGTGGACAGCGAGTCGGCAGAGTGTAATCCCTCACTTGCTGTCCCAGTTTTAACTGTATTGATGATATATGGTTTGTTGGACATGGAGTACAACAGTGAAGCGAAGGTTCACGTGATCTGGCTGAGAAAATGAAGGACAGTGAGTGGACAATCAGCTCAAATGAAAATACAAGTTCTCAGCCCTAATGTGGTGTCTGGACATACAACGTAATAATGTAAAAGAATGAATGCCGTTCTCCCTTATCAGACTGACTATTATTGCTGTCATGTTTATTTATGCTGTTACGGATTCAGCAACAATAAATATATAAGCGAGGCAGGGGTTTTTAATAACAAATAAAACATTTATTAAACACTTTAAAACAAACCCCCAAAAGTACACAACCCACTAACGTAACCAGAAATCAGCTACTGTGCGGCAGCTTAAACAGTTCTTAAAGGAATAAAGCGAAAACATTTCTTAAAGTGATGTTGCAAAAACGGTTCTTCAAAGTAGTACTGCAAAAGTTCAAACTGCTTACAGACCATTAAAGGAGAGACATTTTATACGATTTAAGTTCTCGTTCATGTCGTGTTGTTGCGGTTTCCAGTCGAACTATACTTTTCCCGGAGAATTTACGGAGATGAATATGAAACGGCTTAAAGGCACTGACCTTTCCTTTACAACACTGTTCCCAACCCTTTCTGCTATTTCACAGGGATTAACACGGGGACAGCCAACGAAGTCCTTCCGAACGAGGATCAAACAAGGTCGAACCTGTTTCACCGTCGAAATCGACTTTCCAAGATCCTTGCGCTCCCGAACTACGATCTTCACTCTACACTGATTTTTAACGGGCTGTATTATAAAGTAACTGCTGGCAAAGACATTTTAAACTTTAAGCATTAAATAAAACTCCACCTTTCAACAAAACTGCGTCATAGCATTGGACCACGCAGCGGCATGGAGCCAACATGGCAAATCCAGACACGAACTGCCCCTCCTCACAGGGAGTGGACCTCCTTTTATACCATGTTAAAAAAAACTCTCACATAACCTTTACAGGCGGGAACTGACGTCACCTCACCATCACAATACTGCTACCTTAAGTCCAGTATAGCTTCAACACCCCTGTCTGGTGACAAGTACAAGATAGCAACGGGTACGTAACACCTCCCCCCAAAAAAAACATTGGTCTATCAAGAACAAAATTTTAACAATTATTTACAAAAAAAACAAATGTATAAATTTTATAACATACACAGTATACATAGTATCATCATCTAAAATCTTACAACTTACAATACAGTAGGATTGTTACAATTGAAAAAATAATTCCCTCCATAATAAAAAAAATCACATTGTACATTCAACTTCGAGATAGACAATCAGCAACCACATTATCTTTACCTTTAATATGAGTTATCACAATATTGTACTCCTGTAACATCAAATTCCAATTTAATAACCTTATGTTTTTGTTTTTCATCTTACTCAGAAACACTAACGGTTTAGGATCAGTGAAAAACAATAAGTGGTTTTTGAGTTATACCAACATATACATCCAAATGTTCTAAAGCTAAAACAAGCGATAACAATTCCTTCTCTATTGTCCAATAGTTTCTTTGATGCTTAATAAATTTCTTAGAAAAGTAAGCTACTGGATGATCAACCACATCACCCTCATTATTTTGCATTAATACTGCTCCTGCAGCCTCATCACTAACATCCACAGCTAATGAAAAAGGTTTTTCAATGTCAGGGGCTTTAAGCACACGTTGTTGACATATCATTGTTTTCAATTTCTCAAATGCTTCTTGACAAGGCACAGTCCACACAAACTTCTCATTCTTCTTCAAAAGGTTAGTTAATGGAAGAGCAACATTAGCAAAATTCTTACAAAATTTTCGATAATATCCTACCATTCCCAAGAATCTTCTGAGAGATTTCTTCCCCGTTGGACTGGGAATCTCTAAAATTGCCCGAACTTCTGCCTGAACAGGAGCTACCTTACCTTGACCCACAACATAACCAAGGTAAGTCACAGTGGCATGTCCGAATTCACTCTTAGCTAAATTAATAGTTAAGTTAGCTTTTGAAAGCCTTTCAAACAATTTCTCCACTGCAATAATGTGTGTTTCCCAAGTATCATTTCCTGTCACTAATCATCAATATAAGATTCTGTATCTTTCAATCCCTGAATCACAGAGTTAATCATCCTCTGGAAAGTATCTTGGGCATTTTTCATCCCAAATGGAAGAACATTATATTCATATAGCCCAGATGGAGTTACAAATGCAGAAACCTCCCTACCCCTGTCCGTTAATGGAACACACCAATACCCTCTCAATAAATCAATCTTTCTAAGGAACTTTGCTTTTCCAACTTTATCTACACAATCCTCTACTCTAGGAATTGGATATGCATCTGTTTTCCTAACAGCATTCACCTTCCTATAGTCGTACTGGTTTTGGCACCATAACACAGGGTGCACTCCAATTCGAGTTAGAAGGTCTAATAATATTATTCTCTAACATATATTTAATTTCTTTCTCAGCAAGTTCAAATTTTTCTATGTTCATCCTATATGGATGTTGTTTAATGGGTTTGGCATCTCCAACATCTACATCATGTGAAGCTATAGTAGTCCTTCTCGGAACATCTGGAAACAAATCCTTTATATTTAAAAATTAATTTCTTCATCTGCTGTTTCTGCTCTGGCTGTAAATGTGCTAATTTCTCATAAATATTTAACAGAATGGTTGAATTTGGTAACCTGACAGAAACAATGTTGGATTTAGAATGAAATTCAGATGAATCATCTATCATGCTCCTAGTTAAATCAGATTCATTAACATTAGCCACAACAGTCACAGTATCAGATTGTTTCTCACAATATGGCTTTATCATATTTATATGGCAAGGTTGTGTTGGCCTTCTACGATCAGGAGTTTTAATCACGTAATCCACATAATTGATTTTAGACACAATTTCATAAGGACCATGAAATGTAGCTTGTAAAGGATTCGTTTGCACTGGGAAAAGAACCAGCACCTTATCTCCAGGCTTAAACATCCTCATTATAGCTTCTTTATCATACCAAGTTTTCATTTTATCCTGAGTCAATTTTAAAATTTCCTTGGCTAAGCTACAAGCTTTATGTCCTTAAATTTCAAAACATAGTCCAAAAATTTTTTTCTTTTAATGAAGCTAAAGGTCCTCTAACTCTATGCCCAAATACAAGTTCAAAAGGACTGAAACCTAAAGAATCTTGTACCGACTCCCTTACTGCAAATAAAAGCAAGTTTATACCCTCATCCCAATCACTTTCATTTTCCACACAATATCTCCTAATCACATTCTTGAGGGTAGAATAAACCCTCCAAGGCACCTTGCGATTCCGGATGGTATGCAGACGAAGTAATTTGCTTAACTCCCAATTTATAAACTATCTGTTGAAACAATCCAGACATAAAATTACTACCTTGATCAGTTTGTATTTCTTCAGGTAATCCAAAATAAATAAAGCATTTTATAAGAGCCTTTGTCACAGTTTTAGCTGTTATATTTCTAAGTGGTACTGCCTCTGGAAACCTAGACGAAGCACACATGATAGTCAACAAGTACTGATAACCAGTTTTTGTCTTTGGTAATGGACCAACACAATCTATAACTACTTTAGAAAACGTTTCACCAAATGCTGGAATAGGTTGGAATGGAGCTACTGGTGTATCTTGATTTGGTTTACCCACAATTTGACAAGTATGGCACGTTTTACAAAACATCGCCACATCTTTTTTTTAGACCATGCCAGTAAAAATGTTTTAAAATCTTGTCCACAGTTTTCCTTATCTCTTGATGTCCACCTAAGGGCACACTATGAGCTAAAGTCAAAATCTTATTTCGATAAATTTTATGGACAACTACCTGGTAAACAATATTCCATTCATCACTTGCAGGAATTGAAGGTGGTCTCCACTTCCTCATCAACACTCCTTTTTCCAAGTAATACCCTACTGGCATCTTCTCAATTTCACTATCTGGTAGAGCTTGTTCTCTTCATTTTATAATCTCGGTGTTTCTATTCTGCTCTGCTATCACCTCCTTCCGAGACTGAGATAAATCTTCATAGTCAGACTTACTGCAAGAATCTTGTTCAAATAACGAAGGTAAGAAAGTCTCTGACACATCCTCAAAACTCGAATCCTGAGTTGAACAGTCATGAGTAAGAACCTCATTCTGCGCATCAATCTTTTTAGCTATAGCTCTAGTCACAACACAAGAAGAATCTGTGTTAGAATTAATCTCTGGTTCCTCTTACTCCATTGTCAAATGCAGTTCAGGAAAAACTTGTCCACCTGCCAAGTCATTACCTAATAATAAAGAAATATCCCTCACAGGTAAGCTAGGCTGTAATCCTACTTTAACAAATCCTGTAACTAACCCTGACTTTAAATTTACTTTATGTAACTGTACAGGCATAAAAGCACTCCCAACACCCCGTATATAATTTACCTCAACAGTATCAGACTCTTCATTAAACTTCAATACACTGTCAAACATCAGTGATTGAGATCCTCCAGTATCTCTAAGGAATTTTATTGGCACCAGAGTAAATCCTACTTTCAAGGATACAAACACTTCAGTGATAAAATGATCATAATCCTTTTTTACTTGGTCAGACTCTAACAAAACCTCATTTGTGTTTATCGAACCCTATGATTTTACAGGTGCTTCAGTATGTTGCACACAAGCATCTGGGACTGCTTCCTTCTCTTTCTTTTTCAATCGGAAACAGTTAGCTATGACATGGCCAGGTTTCTTAGAATAGTTACAAATAGGATCAAACCGTCTTTCCTTCACAGGTTTTCCTTCCTCCTTACTTTTCTCATTAACTTCTGATTTAATTTCTGATTTACCTTGAGTCTCTGTGTTACTTTTCATCTTAAAAATTCTGCCCTGAGGAAGTCCTGCAATGTATCAGTATCCCTCTCATTTAAGTAGGTCCTTCAACAGGGATGCTTCTTTTAAATTCCTCCATTAAAATCAGCTCTTTCAATGTATTATAGTCCCCATTTACATTTTTTGAGGAAACCCATCTCTCAAAACACACAGCTTTATCATAGGCAAATTCCACATAAGTTTTTTCCACAGACTCCTTCAAATTTCTGAATCTTTCTCTATACGCTTCTGGGACCAATTTGTATGCAGTCAAAATATGCTGCTTCACAATATCATAATCAAGTGCTTGAGCAGCAGTTAAAGCCGTAGAAACTTCTTGTGCTGTGTCTTTAATTACACTTTGTAACAACACTGACCATTTATCTTTCGGCCACTCTGAAATCTGAGCAATGGTTTCAAAATGATGGAAATATCTTTCCACTTCTGTTTCACTAATTGGAGGGACCAATTTAATTTCTTGACTAGCAACAAACGGTTTTCTAGAACCAGAAGACTGATTTTCAGACCTTAATCTCGCCATTGCATATTCAAATTCCCTCTGTTTACTTTCAGCTTCTAACCTACAATGCTCCAACTTCATTTGTTCGATTTGCAACTGCATCTCCAGATTACTTATTGGAATCGACTCTAAAATCGATTGATCAAAATCACCCGAATCTACATAGTGTGACTCGATTTTTCTCTGTATTAGAGCCTTTGATGTTGACCTCGAAATACCTTTAAGTTCCAATCTACTAGCTATCTCAGGCACGTCAGTTTTTTGTATTACTGTTTGGGATTTCGCCAATGGATGGTGTTTATATCGTTTTGTTAATTTTGAGTCTAAGTCTGAGCTAATTCCAGACTTTACTCTGCATTTGAGTTCATCCTGATCCAAAGCTCTCTCGTTACGTTCACAAGATCATACAAGATCATGTGTCATCCAGTCTCAAGATCGCTGTGTCGTTCGTCCCATAACCGATATTAAAATTTGACCGGGAAGTGGAGGACTTTTAAGTGGAACCTAATCAACAAACTGCTAGTGGCTGCGAACGAAACAACCTTGAATGGCTCCCCGAAAGTCTTTTGAATTTTGGAGGAAAAGAAAATGCCCGTGAGAAACAAAGACTACTGTAAGTCAAATACGCTGCACAGTAAAATTCTGAGGTCAAGATCTAATGTGATAGCTGAAACTATATGGTCGTAATTTTGCAACGTTGCGTCATCCCGTCTCCACCAGCAATGATTATCTTTGTTAATACACAAACACACACACACACACACACACACACACACACACACACACACACACACACACACACACACACACACACACACACACACACACACACACGCACTGTAGTAGATATTTAAATTATTAAACTTATTTAATAGATCTAGCCCTTCCAAACACACATAAAATACAGAAATCAGTAAGTGACAAATCCCAAAGAAGAGACCTCGGGGACGCGGATCTCAGTCTAATTTCACAAACAGACGAGTTTTAACAGTCTCCGAAAAACCAGCCTTACACGTGTAATATGTTCCTCACACCGGTTAAAAAAGATCAAACTGTCATCGACATACCCTCACTATATAGCATTGTCATGGCACCGATGGGGCAGTAGTGTGGTTGCCATCTATTTATAAACACCTCAAGGAAGTCGGAACACTCGGGGGTGGAGTCATATTTTTTACATTATCAGACGTCACAGACTCGGTAAATTAATGGAAAGTATTCTCTGAGCTGTTATATTTAATTACCCAGATAGACAGGGTCTGATAATGAACAGTCAACATAGATTTGTGCGTGGAGGGTCATGTTTGACAAATCTTATTGAATTTTTGCCACATTTCTTCAAAGACTTTCTACATATTATGTGAAGAATCCTTCTGAACACACCTAACGTGGAAGCATTGGAAAGGGTACAGAGGAGATTTACCAGAATGCTGCCTGGTTTAGAGAGTACGGATTATGGTCAGAGAGTAAGGGAGCTAGGGCTTTACTCTTTGGAGAGAAGGAGGATGAGAGGAGACATGATAGAGGTGTACAAGATATTAAGAGGAATAGACAGAGTGAACAGCCATCGCCTCCTCCCCAGGACTCCACTGCTTAGTACAAGAGGACATGGCTTTAAGGTAATGGGAGGGAAGTTTAAGGTGGATATTAGAGGAAGGGTTTTCACTCAGAGAGTGGTTGGTGCGCGGAATGCACTGCCTGAGTTGTGGTGGAGGCAGATACACTAGTGAAGTTTAAGAGACTACTAGACAGGCATATGGAGAAATTTAAGGCGGGGGGTTATATGGGAGGCAGGGTTTGAGGGTTGCCACAAAATTGTGGTCCGAAGGGCCTGTAATGTCCTGTACTATTCTATGTTCTATGTTCAAACAAACTCCACTCCATCTAAACCCCTAGCTCTAAGGAGATGCCAATCGATATTTGGGACATTAAAATCTCCCATCACGACAACTCTGTTCTTCTTACACCTTTCCAGGATCGGTTTCCCTATCTGCTCCTCGATATCCCTGTTACTATTGGGCCGCCTATAAAAAACAACCAGTAAAGTTATTGACCCGGTTCAGTATCTACAGAATGGAGTAACTAGCGGCGTCACGGGGAATGACTAGCATCATGAAGATTTTGCACATTTCCTTGCACTCGAAATCTGGACTGAGTCTGTCACTTTAACGTTTATACAGCCTGACGGTGTTGGCACGTTACGTCGTCAGATATTACTGATACCCGTCTCAGAGTCAGCGTATTATTAATGAACACATCACGCAGTGAAGCTCATTCGACCACGTCTCCTCAGACACTGAGTGAAACTCCCTGCACGTTCTATTAAGCATTCCGGGGATCACAAACACAGTGAAAGTCGGTCCGCATCATCACTTCAAACACGCCCGGTGCCTGACAGAGAGTGAATCACCCTCCGCACCATCCCATCCCACACTCCTTGTCTCCGAATCAGAGAGCAGCTCCATTTGCATCATCCATCACACATTCCTCAGTGTCAGACGCAGAGTGAAATTCCGTATACACCGTCCAATCAATCACACCCGGAATCAAACACTAAGTGACGCTCCTTCCGCATCTTCGCATCAAATAATCCCGTGGATAGACACAGGGTGAAGCTGCCTCCCCACCGTCCCACCACACACTCCACGGGTCAGCCATAGAGTGAGGCTCACTCCCCACCGTCCAATAACACACACCCGTGGTCTGATACAGAGTACATCTCACTCCACACTGTCCCATCACACACTCCACATGTCAGAAACAGTGAAGCTACTTCTACAGCGTCGCCATGGATGAAATGATTAACCAATGGATGAACATGACCTTCTATCGACATCCCCTCAATCGGAGCAGAGTAGATGTCGACAGGAAGCGTCCAACGCCTGTTTCAATGTTGGAGACCTCCGTCCAGAAACGGAGTGGTTGATTGCGGTAAAACGGTGTCAGGTGGTTAGCACAAAAATATCAAAATTACACAATAAAAGTCCAACAAATTCAAGACGATAAAAGCAGACAATGCCGAGGAAAACACAGAAGCTATCCAACACATTACAGAGTCCTGCAACAGTTTAATTCAGTCTGATTTCTTACACAGGCAGAAAGCAGTGGTAAGAGTCATTCACCAAAACCGTGCTTTACAATACAAACGCATGATTCTCAAGGTACTATACATTAGTATAAATACAGTTTCAGAGGTCGAGGCCTACAAGCATATTATGACTGATCGTTCATTGCAGATAGGGCAGTATCCGATACCCCTCCGGATATAATATTGCAGGGTAAACCAGTAAACTCAACCTATAAAGAGGCATGGCTATCCAAAACACGGAGAACACCACAGAAATCAGTAAGGGAGAGTCATCTGAACTACGCTGGCGTGAAAGAGGGAAATGAAAGATTCCAGTCCATGAGCATTGCAATACATGATATCCTTCCGGTTAAAAAATTACAGGATAAAGAAGCAAGAAACAACGTACTTAATAGATACAACCATTCCAGATAACACACCACTTACAGAAAATCGAAAAGCGAAGATACCCGAAATATGTTGACTTGAAAGGGGAAACAGAAAGTCCATAGTACACGAGCAGGGTAAACATTGTCCCAATACTAATGTTATCCTTAAGTCACCACACAATGACATTGAACTATTACCCGGCAAAATCTTTGTAAATCGCCCGATTTGGTCTTAAATGTCCTCAGATCCTGAACAACCCTATCATTGTCTAAAGGGGTGTGGCTGCAAGGGGAGCGGGAATGTGGTGAAGAACATGCTGGAATGAGTTGAGTAATTGTTATTAGGTGGAGGTCGCGGGCTGCTGATGCCGAAGAGTCTGTTCCCGTGCTGTGTCTATCTCAGGCTATAAAACAGTTTATTTCTCACCTCTGCCTCTTTCTCCGGTGACCGTCAGTTTCATAGTAACAAGATGAAAACACTGCGACGACCTCTGAGATGATCTTAGATATTCTGTTCATTAATTAATTGAATAATTGACTTCAGCGGATATTTTGCTGCGCTGATGAACTGCTCTCTGAACTTGGACTGAGTTACCCCATAAATAAACGTGTTTGTGCAGCAACTTAAGATCATCAGCATGATTCCAGAGTGTTGAAGTATGTATTCCGAATCGTTGTAATTATTTGGATCCAATCCGGCGATGTTGTAATAAAGGAATTCAGCAACGAATACTGACCACAGGATGATGAAGCTCCCGGAGATGGTGAGAAGTAAGATCACAGACCTCCTCCTGCTCTCCATCTCCGGGTCACTGCGGTTCTCCGCCTTGCTCTGACCCCTCAGCCCCTTACGGACGCGACTCGTCACTAAAATGTGTCTGACTGTCAGAGCGTTGAGGAGCAGTATCAACAAGAAAGGGAGTAATGGCGTTAGAACGGCAGAAAACCAGTCAAATTCCACCCACCCGGGATCCGTATAGTAGCCCGGCTCTCTAATGCAGTCCCAGGGTATATTGTCAATCACTTTCACAGGATGAAATGTAAAGAAGTAGGGCACATTTTTAACACAGAGCACAACGCCGGTTGTTGTCAGAACCACAGCCGCAGTTTTCCCGGTGCAATACTTCGCTTTCCGCTTCTGACAACAGATGGCGACAAACCGATCAAATGTAAACATGACGGTGAACCAGACAGAACAGTCTGTGGCTGCCTGTCCCAGGGCACCGATCACACTGCACACGGGGGTGATGTCCAGGAAAGTCCCGGGGAAGTAATAATAACTGATCCGCCACAATATGTCATTAAAGATGATGGTTAGTAGATCCGCCGTTGCCATGGCCACCAGGTAGCGAGTGGTGCAGGTGGAGAGGCCGCACTTTCCCCGGGACAGGATCACAATCGCCACTAAATTCACTGGGAGAACAGCAAACAGAATGAGTGAATTACTGTCTCACCGATCAGTGGGTCTCAGGGCAGAGACAAGCTGGAAATTGAGAACAATCAAACTGTGCAGACAACTCATTTCCGAGGGTTTAAAAGGAGTAATGCGGGAATCTCAGATCCCTCTCACGAATGCATGCGGGGTGAACGGAGAAGGTACTCAATACTGGAAAAGGAACAGGGTTTGGGAATGAGGCGTTATCTACGGATCGTCGAGAGCGCTTGAGAGAAATCAATATAATTCTTCCCCCGTCAGGTTTTGGACTGATGTGTAAAACCTGGGTACCTCGGCAACTTTCTCTGCGATGCTGATTACCGCGTTCCTGTCACCTATGTCCTGGCACTCTCACTGTGCAGCGAAGTCCCGCTCCCTCCACCTCTGTCCATCTACAAAGTTCAAAGCAAATTCATTTCCACCGTTCCAATGCCTGCGTCTCCTTCTTGACTCCCCGTTTATCACCCGCACACAGCACCCCACCCCCCACCACCTCCGCTTGGATGGCTTCTTTTAAATTCCGCAACTACCCTTGGCCGGGGTTCCTTCACAGGCTCTCAACGAATCCGGTCAGAAAGTTTCAATTTTCGTTTTTGAGGTTTATGCTTGACCCGCTGAACTTTAAAGTATTTAGCACGCTGGTGCTTATATCATCAAAGACAGTGTAGGTACTCCAAAAGGTCTGCCTCTTTTGTGGCCGCTCCGAATTACTTCAGCATTATTCTAAATGTTTCAAAGCACATTGTACAAGAGCGGAGTATCGCGTGCACCTTACCCCATCTGACCCCTAACGGACACCGCTGGGCTTGCTCTTAACTCCTGCTTTACTTCACGGATAACAGGACGTAGTAATAAACCCTGGTACAAAACACGCACACAGGTCCTTACTTGACTTATGTTCGGAGTCTGACTTACAAATATAATCGACCTCTCTCCCCTGAATCTCAAAGTCCATTCGCTTCCCGCGTTCCCTTCAAATTTGCAGGTATTTCTCTAATCAGAGCACAATACCTTGAATTTTGAATTTAAAGCACGTTGTTCTAATGAAACGGTAGAAAACCAAATAGCCGTATAGGTGGCGAGCTCGCTGGATTATCGGGGTTTACCTGACAGCGAATTTGCATTGATAAATCACAATTGCCTGCTATGAATCTACAAAATGAATCCATCTTCCCGATCTTCCTCTCTACGGCCGCTTCAGCTGCCGGTTTACTTCCAGCAGAAGCCATGAATTAAAAAGGAAGGGAACTTCTGATCGAACACAGAGATTGGTCGCAATGTGAACACCGCACTCTCTGACACTCCGACATCACAGCGCTGTCGGTCACTGAACGAGTCCACGGACCGCGCACACAAAACTTAAAATGTTAATTTGCTTGTGCTCTTACCAGGAACACCGATCACAGCAATGACCAAGTACCATATCTTCCTCACACGGTAAAAGGTTGCAAGCATGCTGTCTGAGATTCAGCCTGTCTTCTAGCTGTCCGCGATCTCGCTGGAGAAACTCTGAGCTGACGAATCTCCACGCTCATTCATTAATACTCGCTCCATCACACGAACTCTTTAATATCACACAAGGTTGACGTGTTCCCAACAGCTGGGGTTAAAATGAACATGATGTCATTTAAGTAAACTCCCAATTGTGATGAGGTATAGATAGCTTGACACGATATTGTAACATCTCAAAGATGAAGAAATGACGATTGGAGAAGTCAGTTAATGTTGTTGTGAAACAATCTCAGGCTCATCTCTCGGTTTCATGATTGTTATTGTTGATCTTGTCCATTCCGAGGATCCATGGACTTTGTCACCATAGACCAATGTTATACTGTCAATGGGCTGTTCTGTTTCACTCTGGGAATTGTCTCGGTTATAGATCTTGCAATAGAAATATGAAATAAAGAATAAGATATTTGTACGTTTCTGTAACATAGTGAAGAACCTTAAACTAATATTATATTCAGGCTCACGGAGATATTGAATGCATGTAAACGTTTAATCAGATTAACTGCAACACGCACAAAATGCTGGAGGAACTCAACAGGTTTGGCAGCATCTTTGGAAATGATTAATCTGTCGTCCTTTCTGGCCAAGACCTTTCTTTAAATTAATTAACACTTCGTCGCACCTCACCACCATCAACAGAAGCAGGATTTCCCAGTGGCAAACCATTTTCTTTCCGATCCCCGTTCACGGTCCGATATGTCGACCCGTGGCTTCCTCTCGTGCCACAATGAGGCTACTCTCAGGCCGGATGTGCTACACCTCAAATTCCGTCCAGGTAGCCTGCAATCTCATGGCAAGAACATCGATTTCCGTTGAGTTCCGGTATTTTCCCCTCCTTCCTTTCCCCACTTCGGCCTCTTATCTCTCCGCCAGATCTGCCTATCGCCTTCCATGACGCCCCTCTTCCTTCCCTTTTCCTTGGATCCACTCTCCTCTCCTATCAGCTTCCTTCTTCTGCAGCCCTTTGCCTTGTTCACCTGTCATCACCCAGACTGTTATTTCGCCAACCTGGCAACACCCATTCCCTTCTAGCTTGCCCTTCCCTCTCCCCAAGAGGTTCATATTCTGCCATCTTCCGCCTTCATTTCTACCCCCTAATGAACAGTCTTGGCCCGAAACGACGTCTGTTTGTTCATTTCCATAGATGCTGCCTGACCTGCGGAGATACCCCAGCGTTTTATATGTGAATACAATTGATATACATGCAGTCTTTCGTGTAGTAAACCAGCGGCCACCAATGCTCGCACCGGTATGAAGCAAAGTAATTCAACCGCCGTACACATGACCCTCGAATTGGGGCATATGTTTAAACCGAAATAGCATCTGCTTTCATTACATTTGTAACAACAATTGTTTGGCAGATATGCTAAATTGCCAGCGTTGTTGATAGTGTTGTAGACAATGGCATTTGCCAATTTGACACTTCCATTGTAAACACAACACAACATTGTTTATTCTGTTTATATGTTCCTAATATGCTACCTCGATTTACGTATGTATTGAATGGTCTGAACAGAATGGCTCATGAGAAGAGCCCTTCACTCTCTCTAGATACTCCTTGAAATAAATATCGAATGGGTCGTTGGTTGTGGTATTAAATTAGTCATTTTGACAGCTAGTCAGCGAAGGGCAGACAGGGGTCAATATTGATGTACGAGGTTACCTTCCATGGGTGAGTATGGCTGGGATATTCACAAAGAGTGAAGGGGTTCTCGGGAGCGCTGATGTAGACACGAAGAAAGAAATGGAAGTCCAAACATCAATAAAGGTATGGAAGCGGATTTACAATGGGGCATCCAATACGTTCTGAACAGATGCCGTCACGGACGGGAAAAGTCATGATGCAATAATATATAATAGTAGTCTGATTTTCTGCTCCCCGTGAGGGATGCAAGTGATTGCTGTGGAGCCGCTGCACAAGTGTTTCACCAGGAAATTGCCGAACATGGAACATTTCCGATAACAGCCGAGAATCTGACATTCTCTCCTTGAAGCGGAGGACAAGGAGGTGCTTCACACAGAAGCTAAACAATTTTTAGCGACATACAGTGGCTTGCAAAAGCTTGGGGGAACCCCTGATAAAAATTTATGTTATTGTGAATAGTTAAGTGAAGAAAAGTTGAAATGATCTCCTGAAGTCATAAAGTTAATGATGATTTTTTTTTCAACATTTTAAGCAAGGTTAGTATATTATTTTTGTTTGTACCCACCACAAAGAGTCAACGCATAGGAAAGGTAATACTGGGGGAAAGTAATCCACGCTGGCCGGGCGCTCCTCGTCATCCTGATATAACCTTCAAGATCCCAACTTTGGTTCATTCACTTTCGCGATAGATGGTCTCCACAGAGTTGTCACAGCCTGTACTCCTGAAAACCTCTATTCCTCTCTTTCACTTATCACATTAATCTAGTAGCTTTCAGTGTCGTTGACTCAAACTTTCTGGCCCTTTCCCCCGACATGTGATCGTGGTAACTGATTTTGTCCTTCCCAACTCAGACTGGTTCAGGCCAAACACTCGGCGCAGACCACCAGGTCACAGGCTGTCCCTTCTCATCTGAAAATGTTTTGTTTTCAATCATCAAAAACAAAACAACTCATTGTGTCCACCTGTAGTTGCTTTAATGAAACCATCCCTGAGAACGGACCTCCATTCCTGCGATCACATGGCAAGAACAAAAGCATCTTCTTTGTCTATTTCCATTGCCTTTGCCTCGTTTCCGTTCACTGATTTGCAGATTATGGTTTTCTGAACAACATATATGTCCGTCTGTCGATATGCGTGTCTGCACATCTACCTATCTATCCATCTATCTCTCTAACTATCTGGCCGTCTGCCGGTGTGCCTGTCCTCTGCCTGCCTGTTTCTCTGTCTCTTTGTCTGTGTAACTATATATCGTTCATCTACTTCTTCCCAGATATTCTGACTTTGATCAAGCGCAATCACAAGAGTGCGGACAATGAGAAGCCGTTTTGAATATTTAAATACTTCTTTTCTCAATCTTACCGGATTGATATCCACAAGGTAGATACGCTGTGACATGGCAGTGATGTCAGTTCATCATTCAGTTGTCACTTCAAGGGTATTTACAAAGGCCGACTGAATTCCATGATCCAGTAGACAGCGAGTCGGCAGAGTGTAATCCCTCACTTGCTGTCCCAGTTTTAACTGTATTGATGAAATATGGATTGCTGGACATGGAGTACAACAATGAAGTGAAGGTTCACGTGAACTGGCTGCGAAAATGAATCACAGTGAGTGGACAATCAACTCAAATAAAAATACAAGTTCTCAGCCCTAATGTGGTGTCAGAACATACAACGTAATAATGTAAAAGAATGAATCCGTTCTCCCTTATCAGACTGCCTGTTATTGCTGTCATGTTTATTCATGGAAAGTCCCTGCATGAAGTCCTCGTACTGAGCGCTCAGGGCTCAATCGGAAGAGTTGCATTTTTCGTATTACTGCTTGAGACTTCGCCAATGGATTGTGTTTATATCGTTTTGTTAATTTTGAGTCTGAGTCTGAGCTGATTCCAGACTTTACTCTGCATTTGTGTTCATCCTGATCCAAACCTCTCTCGTTACGTTCACAAGATCCTACGGCTCCTGTGTCATTTAATCTCAAGATCGCTGTGTCGTTCGTCCCACAACCGATATAAAATTTGACCAGAAATTGATAGGACTTTTAAGTGGAAGCTAATCAACAAACTCCTAGTGGCCGCGAACGAAGCAACCTTGAATGGCTCCCCGAAAGTCTTTTGAATTTTGGAGGAAAATAAAATGCCCGTGAGAAACACAGACTACTTCAAGTCCAATACGCTGCACAGTAAAATTCTGAGGTCAAGACTTAATGTGATAGATGAAACTGTATGGTCGTAATTTTGCAACGTTGCGACATCCCGTCTCCACGAGCAATGAGTATCCTTGTTAATACACAAACACACACACACACAGACACACACACACACGCACCCACACACACATCCACACACACACACACACACACACACACACACACACACACACACACACACACACAAACACAGAGTAGTAGATATTTAATGCATTTTTAGTTTCTTTTAATTGTTGGACTTGAATTATTTTTACACATTCACCAACCATATGTTAATCTTGCGATCAAATGCACGTGTTTGTTTAATCGAATCCATAATCACGAAGACTTAACGCACAGTCAAGCTAAGATTCTGTTTTAATCGGATAAGATATACAAATTCTGTTGCTCTACCCCGATGCAGCTTCATGGGGAGTAAATAAATATCCCTGTCTAAAAATACGTCAGTCACCTTGTCAAACTGAAATGCAATATTTACATTATTAGCACCACGTTTCAATTATAAATGACTTTTTTAATGACGACGTGCTTTATGGTACTGTCTATTGGAAGATAAAGCAATGCTTTGCAAACGTCTTCCCTAAATATTATTTATGTTTATTTATATTCTATTACATTTATATAATATTTATATTTATTTTAATATTTTTATAATATTATATAATTATAGTATTTATAGTCCTTTAGCGGATTTATTTCAATTACTAACGCTATTTTCTTCATCTCTGAGACGAGTGAATCCCGTAAAATCTGCAGGTGGTTCTGAATGACAGTATGATGGACACTTGGTTATGGAAATGTGTTTGACGTATGAGTACGATTGGCATCTCAGGCTTACCGGGTCCGAATGCGCTGCTAAAGAGGAAATTAAGTGACAATAGTTGACAGGGAGGATTTCACTTTGAAGGCGACGAACAGCTGGTACTCTCGGATCAATTTAAAAAGGAATGATCATATTCAGAGTTCAAAGTAAATTTATTACGAAAGGAGCCACATGTCACCATACAGGTGGAAACGACTAGCTACATTTTTGCGGGCATACTCAAATAAATCCAGTAACCATAACCGAATCAATGAATGTCCGCACCAACAACGCTAAGCGAACGAGTGCAAAATACAACAAAATGTGCAAATACAAACATAGTAAATAATAAGAATAATTGAGACCATTAATAAGAAGTGTACGCTACTAAATTTAAGCGAGAGCACATCCTAGAAAAGACAAAAGTTTCAAAGGTTTCAAAAGCAGATTATACTTAGCGTCGGAGGAATGTGTACAATATACATCCTGAAATTGTTTTTCTTCATAAAAATCCTCGAAAACAGTAGAGTGTCCCAAAGAGTGAATGACAGTAAAATGTTACAACATTCCCCGCAGCTCCTCCCTCCCACGCGTAAGCAGCAGCAAAGCAAAGATCCCACCCTACACCACCAGCAAAAAAAAAGATCGCCCCCCCCCAGCTAGCATTCAAACGTGCAGCAAAACATCAAAAACAGAGACTTGCAGTACCCCAAAGAGTATTTTTTTTCACCCGCTGATTCGACATACCACAGGCTCTCTCTCTCCCTAATAAGGGATAAAGATTTGGCCCCGAGAATCAAACACTCGCTGATTTATAGTGTTAATAATCTGTTGCTTCACTTTTTCTGCCCAAAGAACTCGGGTTTCTAGGCACACAGCCAACAGCCAACTTGCTGCTTTCGATCGTCTGCCGATCAGGAGACGCAGATTTCCTGTAGAAGCACCAAACTCGAGTCCGCCCTCTTCCAGGGCCGCGAAATCCGGAAGCTCCGAAGGCGCCCTAATCTTGTAGGCCGAGTGGAAGAACGGCCAGTCGTGAGACCACGATGGCGGGTCCATTCCCGCAAATAATCGAAGTCAGCGTGTAACGTGAGACCAGGATCTTCAAAAAAAACCTAAAGGGGAACAACAGAGATATTAAACACAGAAACAGAGCTACTTCCGAAGGTGCAAACAAATGAGTCGCCGTTAGACGCCATTTTCTCCTCAGCTACCGCCCCGTAATTACCACTATTGAAGAAAAAGTGAACCAATGGAAGAGCATAGTTCTTCATGGAAGACATCCCCACGATCTAAGCAAGCTCGATGAATTTTTTAAAAATTCCAAGAAAAATAAACAGACAATCGAAAGCATTACAGGACCCTGTAACCGCTCAACACAATCTGAATAGTTACACAGCCACAATCAAATGCAAACATCGCTCATATAAATCTGGCTTTAAAATGCAAAAGCTGGAAATGAAGTCACACCGCACATGCATACCATGTGATCCATTTTTAGAGTCTAAATACCACAAATTATATTATGTCAAATCAACTTAGTGCAGATTGGACAATCCATAATAACGGGTCGGTGCGTTAGTACAGGATAAGTAAGCAAGGACAACTTATTTAATAGATCTAGCCATTCCAAACACACATAAAGTACAGAAATCATGAAGTGACAAATCCCAAAGAAGAGACCTCGGGGACGCGGATCTCAGTCTAATTTCACAAACACGCGAGATTTAACAGTCTCCGAATAACCAGCCTTACACGTGTTATATGTTCCTCACACCGGTTAGAAAAGATCAGACTGTCATCGAGATACCCTCACTATATAGCATTGTCATGGCACCGATGGGGCAGTAGTGTGGTTGCCATCTATTTACTAAACACCTCAAGGAAGTCGGAACACTCGGGGGTGGGGACATATTTAACATCATCAGACGTCACAGACTCGGTAAATTGATGGAAAGTATTCTTAGAGATGATATATATAATTATCTGGATAGACAGGGTCTGATTAGGAACAGTCAACATAGATTTGAGCGTGGAAAGTCATGTTTGACTAATCTTATGAATTTTTGCCATATTTCTTCATAGGCTTTCTACATATTTTGTCAAGAATCTTTCCTGAACGCACCAAACGTGGAAGCATTTTAAAGGGTACAGAGGAGATTTACCAGAATGCTGCCTGGTTTAGAGAGTATGGATTATGATCACAGATTAAGGAAGCTAGGGCTTTACGCTTTGGAGTGAAGGAGGATGAGAGGAGACATGATAGAGGTGTACAAGATATTAAGAGGAATAGAGCTTGAACAGCCAGCACCTCTTCCCCAGGGCACCACTGCACAGTACAAGAGGACATGGCTTTTAGGTAATGGGAGGGATGTTTAAGGGGGATATTAGAGGAAGGGTCTTCACTCAGAGAGTGGTTGGTGCGTGGAATGCACTGCCTGAGTCAGTGGTGGAGGCAGATACACTAGTGAAGTTTAGGAGACTGCAAGACAGGTATATGTAGGAATTTAAGGTGGGGGGTTATATGGGAGGCAGTGTTTGAGGGTCGGCACAACATTGTGGGCCGAAGGGCCTGTAATGTCCTGTACTATTCTATGTTCTGTGTTCTAACAAACTCCACTCCATCTAAACCCCTAGCTCTAAGGAGATGCCAATCGATATTTGGGATATTAAAATCTCCCATCACGACAACTCTGTTCTTCTTACAACTTTCCAGGATCGGTTTCCCGATCTGCTCCTCGATATCCCTGTTACTAATGGGTCGCCTATAAAAAAACACCCAGTAAAGTTATTGACCCGGTTCAGTATCTACAGAATGGAGTAACGAGCGGCGTCACGGGGAATGACAAGCATCATGAAGATTTTGCACATTTCCTTGCACACGCAATCTGGACTGAGTCTGTCACTTTAACGTTTATACAGCCTGACGGTGTCGGCACGTTATGTTGTCAGATATTACTGATACCCGTCTCAGTGTCGGCGTATTATTAATGAACACATCCGTAGCCTTCAAATAGAACACAATCCAGAGGTGTTGCAGTTCATATTGGATGGTTTTGATGAATTCAATGACAACATTGATTTCGCTGACAGCCGAAGAGACAGAGAACCCCAATACACATGCACAGATCCTGAATTCCGGTGCAAGATGTCTGATATTGTGTACAGTTTAATCCAGGGCAAGCTGCTCCCAGTGTGTTCAGTGCTGGTGACCACTCGTCGCACTGATTTACTGACGACGCTGAACCTGATTGAAAAGAAACTGGGAGATTCTGGATTGAAACTGCTGTCTGCGTCTCTGAGGAACCCGGAGTGTAAAATACAGAAACTGTGGTAAGTACCAGACTTTGGGAGATCGCGTTTACAGTCACTGGGTGTCTGACACTGAATATTAATGTGATCAGTAATTGTGTTACTGATAAACACTGGGGATTTGTACCGTCTCCTCTCTTTCTGTGTCCTTCACCCTCACACTCTCTCATCTCCAGTCTGAACAATGTCGGCTTCACAGATTCTGGTGCCGAGGATCTCGTCTCCGCTCTCAGTACAAAACCATCGCTGACGGTGCTGGATCTGGTATCAAACTGGCTGACAGATCTATCTGTCCCCGCTCTCCGCCGCCTCATACAGACCCTCCCAATCGGATGAGTGTTTGTGTTAATAATGTGATAACATTTCAGCTGATCCGTGGGTTTTCCGGCAATATTTGTCAATGAGTGTTATTGAACCATTAACCCACTGTCCTGTTACTGACACTGTTGTGTATTCTGTTTATTTCATCTGTATCCTTCCATCTGTTTCAGTCTGCATTACAATCAGTTCAGTCAGAAATGAAAGAAGGAACTGAGATCTGTGCAGGAACCCAGACCCGGCTGAGAGTGAGATTGTGAACATCTGAATGTATGTACCGTGGTTTGGGATTGGAACATTTTGGCCGCTTCCCCGCCGTCCCCTTTAAAGCCATCCTCCCCTTTAACGGCCGCGCTCCGGGTTTCATTCCCAACTGTTCCATCGGACCCAGCTCCAGCCGAACGCTGTGACATTGAGGCAGCCCCGCAGTGAGGCTCATTCCTCATCCTCGCATCACTCACCGGGTCAGACACACAGTGAAGCTCATTCGGCCTCGTCTCCTCAGACACTGAGTGAAACTCCCTGCACGTTCCATTCAGCATTCCGGGGATCACAAACACAATGAAAGTCGGTCCGCATCATCCCATCAAACACGCACGGGGCCTGACAGAGAGTGAAGCTCCCTCCGCATCATCCCATCCCACACTCCTAGTGTCCGAAACAGAGAGCAGCTCCATCCGCATCATCCATCACACATTCCTCGGGTTCAGACGCAGAGTGAAATTCCGTATACACCGTCTTATCACACAAACCCGGAGTCAAACACGAAGTGACGCTCTTTCCGCATCCTCGCATCACACACTTCCGGGGTCAGACACAGTGTGAGGCTCCCTCCCCACCGTCCCACCACACACACCCATGTCAGACACAGAGTTCATCTCACTCCACACTGTCCCATCACACACTCCACATCTCAGAAACAGTGAAGCTACTTCCACAGCGTCGGCATGGATGAAATGACTAACCAATGGATGAACATGACCTTCTATCGACATCCCCTCAATCTGAGCAGAGTAGATGTCGACAGGAAGCGTCCAACGCCTGTTTCAGTGTTGGAGACCACCTTCCAGACACGGAGTGGTTGCTTGTGGTAAAAAGGTGTCAGGTGGTTAGCACAAAAATATCAAAATTACACAATAAATGCCCAACAAATTCAAGACGATGAAAGCAGAAAATGCCGAGGAAAACACAGAAGCTATCCAACACATTACAGAGTCCTACAACAGTTTAATTCAGTCTGATTTCTTACACAGGCAGAAAGCAGCGGTAAGAGTTATTCGCCAAAACCGTGCTTTACAATACAAACGCCTGATACTGAAAGTACCATACATTAGTATAAATACAGTTTCAGAGGCCGAGTCCTACAATTATAATATGACTGATCGTTCATTGCAGATAGGGCAGTACCTGATACCCGTCCGGTTATAATATTGCGGGGTAAACCAGTAGAATCAACCTATAAAGAGGCATGGCTATCCAAAACACGCAGAACTCCACAGAAATCAGCAAGGGAAAGTCATCTGAACTATGCTGGCGTGAAAGAGGGAAATGAAAGATTCTGGTCCATGACCATTGCAATACATGATATCCTTCCGGTTATAATATTACAGGATAAAGAAGCAAGAACAACGTACTTAATAGATACAACCATTCCAGATAACACACCACTAACAGAAAATCGAAAAGCGAAGATACCCGGAATATGTTGACTTGAAAGGGGAGATAGAAAGTCCATGGTACACGAACAGGGTAAATATTGTCCCAATATAAATATCTACAACTGGTATTATCCCTAAGTCACCACACAATGACATTAAACTATTACCCAGCCAAATCTATATAAATCTCTCTAAAGCCACAATGTTAATCACCACCAGAATGGTCAGAAAGTTGCTAGCAATTGAGAAATGAGTGCGCTTTCCCATGTCCATACCTCAGGCTTTACCAGTTTTAGCTGAGAAAAGTGATAATAAACCTGCGACTGTACTGGAGTGAATGCAGAGGAGATTCGACATGCAGTTTCCTCGGGTGGAAATTTAATCGAAATCGTCAGGTGAGCTGACAATCTTTCCCTGGAGCAGAGTGGGTATCCGAGTTTTCCATAGGAATTTACACAATTATAATCAGACTGCATGATTTCTGCGGTATTAAATATTTCTCAACTACAGGGTTTTCTAACGCGAAAGACAAGTGTAAGGTTTAGTGTAAGTTTGTGCGGTCTGTTGACTTTCTTTATCGTTTTATTCTTGTGCAAAAGTAACGAATGGCTTACATATCTGCCGATTTGGTCTTAAATGTCCTCAGATCCTGAACAGCCCTATCATTGTCTAAAGTGGTGTGGCTGTAACGGGAGTGGGAGTATGGTGAAGAAAATGCTGGAATGAGTTGAGTAATTGTTAGGAGGTGGAGGTCGCGGGCTGCGGATGCCGGAGAGTCTGTTCCCGTGCTGTGTCTATCTCAGGCTATAAAACAGTTTATTTCTCACCTCTGCCTCGTTCTCCGGTGACCGTCAGTTCCATAGTAACAAGATGAAAACACTGCGACGGCCTCTGAGAAGATCTTAGATATTCTGTTCATTAATTAATTGAATAATTGACTTCAGCGGATATTTCGCTGCGCTGATGAACTGCTCTCTGAACTTGGACTGAGTTACCCCATAAATAAACGTATTTGTGCAGCAACTTAATATCAGCAGCATGTCTGCAAACTGTTGAAATGCGTATTCCGAAATGTTGTAATTACTTGGATCCAATCCGGCGACGCTGTAATAAATGAATTCGGCAACACTCACCGACCACAGGATGATGAAGCTCCCGGAGATGGTGAGAAGTAAGATCACAGACCTCCTCCTGCTCTCCATCTCCGGGTCACTGCTGTTCTCCGCCTTGCTCTGACCCCTCAGCCCCTTACGGACACGACTCGTCACTAAAATGTGTCTGACTGTCAGAGCGTTGAACAGTAGTATTAACAGGAAAGGGAGTAATGGCGTCAGAACGGCAGAAAAACAGTCATATCCCACCCACCCTGGATCCGTATAGTAGCCCGGGTCTCGAATACAGTCCCAGGGTATATTCTCAATCACTTTCACAGGAAGAAATGTAAAGAAGTAGGGCACATTTTTAACACAGATCAGAACACCGGTTGTTATCAGAATAACAGCCGCAGTTTTCCCGGTGCAATACTTCGCTTTCCGCTTCTGACAACAAATGGCGACAAACCGATCAAATGTAAACATGACGGTGAACCAGACAGAACAGTCAGTGGCTGCCTCTGCCAGGACAGAGATCACACTGCACACGGGGGTGATGTCCAGGAAAGTCCCGGGGAAGTAATAATAACTGACACGCCACAATATGACCTGAAAGATGATGGTTAGCAGATCCGCCGTTGCCATAGCCACCAGGTAGCGTGTGGTGCAGGTGGAGAGGTCGTACTTTCCCCGGGACAGAATCACAATCGCCACTAAATTCACTGGGGGAACAGCAAACAGAATGAGTGAATTACTGTCTCACCGATCAGTGGGTCTCAGGGCAGAGACAAGCTGGAAATTGAGTACAATCAAACTGTGCAGACAACTCATTTCTGGGGGTTTAAAAGGAGTAATGCGGGAATCTCAGATCCCTCTCACGAATGCATGCGGGGTGAACGGAGAAGGTACTCGATACTGGAAAAGGAACAGGGTTTGGGAAGGAGGCGTTATCAGCGGATCGCCGAGAGCGCTTCAGAGAAATCAATATAAATCTCCCCCCGTCAGGTTTTGGACTGAGGTGTAAAACCTGGGTACCTCGACAACTTTCTCAGCGATGCTGATTACCGCGTTCCTGTCACCTATGTCCTGGCACTCTCACTGTGCAGCGAAGTCCCGCTCCCTCCACCTCTGTCCATCTACAAAGTTCAAAGCAAATTCATTTCCACCGTTCCAATGCCTGCGTCTCCTTCTTGACTCCCCGTTTATCACCCGCACACAGCAACCACCCCCACCCCCCACCTCCGCTTGGATGGCTTCTTTTAAATTCCACAACTACCCTTGGCCGGGGTTCCTTCACACGCTCTCAACGAATCCGATCAGAAAGTTTCCATTTTCGTTTTTGAGGTTTATGCTTGACCCGCTGAACTTTAAAGTATTTAGCACGCTGGTGCTTATATCATCAAAGACAGTGTCGGTAATCCAAACGGTCTGTCTCCTTTGAGGTCGCTCCGAATTACTTCAGCATTATTCTAAATGTTCCGAAGCATATTGTACAAGAACTGAGTATCGCGTGCACCTTACCCCATCTGAACCCTAACGGACACCGCTGGGCTTGCTCTTAACTCCTGCTTCAATTCACGGATAACAGGGCGTGGGAATAAACCCTGGTACAAAACACGCACACAGGCCCTTACTTGACTTATATTCGGAGTCTGGCTTACAAATGCAATCGACCACTCTCCCCTGAATCTCAAAGTCCATTCGCTTCCCGCTTTCCCTTCAAATTTGCAGGTATTTCTCTAATCAGAGCACAATACCTTGAATTTTGAATTTAAAGCACGTTGCTCTAATGAAACGGTATACAACCAAATAGCCGTAAAGGTGGCGAGCGCGCTGGATTATCGGGGTTTACTTGACAGCGACTTTGCATTGATAAATCACAACTGCCTGCTATGAATCTACAACATGAATCCATCTACCCGATCTTCCTCTCTACGGCCGCTTCAGTTGCCGGTTTACTTCCAGCAGAAGCCATGAATTAAAAAGCAAGGGAACTTCTGAACGAACGCAGAGATTGGTCGCAATGTGAACACCGCACTCTCTGACACTCCGACATCACAGCGCTGTCGGTCACTGAACGAGTCCACGGACCGCGCACACAAAACTTAAAATGTTAATTTGCTTGTGTTCTTACCAGGAACACCGATCACGGCAATGACCAAGTACCATATCTTCCTCACACGGTAAAAGGTTTCACGCATGCTGTCTGAGATTCATTCTGTCTTCTAGCTGTCCGCGATCTCGCTGGAGAAACTCTCAGCTGACGAATCTCCACGGTCATTCATTTATACTCGCTCCATCACACGAGCTATTTAATATCACACAAGGCTGACGTGTTTTCCAACTGCTAGGGTTAAAGTAAACATGATGTCATTTAAGTAAACTCCCAAAAGTGATGAAATATGAATAGCTTGACACGAAATTACAAAATCTCAAAGATGAAGAAATGACGATTGGAGAAGACAGTGAATGTTGTTGTGAAACAATCTCAGACTCATCTCTCGGTTTCATGACTGTTATTGTTGATCTTGTCCATTCCGAGGATCCAGGACTTTGTCACCATAGACCAATGTTATACTGTCAATGGGCTGTTCTGTTTCACTCTGGGAATTGTCTCCGTTATAGATCTTGCAATAGAAATATAAAATAAAGAATAAGATGTTTGTACGTTCCTGTAACATAGTGATGAACCTTAAACTAATATCATATTCAGGCTCACGGAGATATTGAATGCACGTAAACGTTTAATCATATTTACTGCAACACGCACAAAATGCTGGAGGAACTCAACAGGTTTGGCAGCATCTTTGGAAATGATTAATCTGTCAACATTTTTGGCCAAGACCATTCTTCAAATTAATTAACACTTCGTCGCTCCTCACCTCCATCAACAGAAGCGAGATTTCCCAGTGGCAAACCATTTTCTTTCCGATCCCCGTTCACGGTCCGACGTGTCGACCCGTCTCTTCCTCTCGTGCCACAATGAGGCTACTCTCAGGCCGGATGTGCTACCCCTCAAATTCCGTCCAGGTAGCCTGCAATCTCATGGCAAGAACATCGATTTCCGTTGAGTTCCGGTATTTTCCCCTCCTTCCTTTCCCCACTTCGGCCTCTTATCTCTCCGCCTGATCTACCTATCGCCTTCCCATGACGCCCCTCTTCCTTCCCTTTTCCTTGGATCCACTCTCCTCTCCTATCAGCTTCCTTCTTCTGCAACCCTTTGCCTTGTTCACCTATCTTCACCCAGACTGTAATTTCGCCAACCTGGCAACACCCATTCCCTTCTAGCTTGTCCTTCCCTCTCCCCAAGAGGTTCTTATTCTGCCATCTTCCTCCTTTCTTTCTACCAACATTTAACTGTCATTCACTCTTTGGGACACTCTACTGTTTTCGAGGATGGTTCTGAAGAAAAACAATTTCCGGATGTATATTGTACACTTTCCTCCGACATTAAGTATACTCTGTTTTTGAAAACTTTGAAACTTTTGAATTTTCTGGGATGTGCTCTCACTTAAATTTAGTAGCTTACTCTTCCTATCAAAATTACAATGCTCTCACGGAGGGCCTATATTATTCTTATTATTTACTATGTTTGTATTTGCACATTTTGTTGTATTTTGAACTCGTTCGCTTAGCGTTGTTGGTGCGGATATTCATTTATTCGGTTATGGTTACTGGGTTTATTTGAGTATGCCCGCAAAAATGAGGCCAGTCGTTTCCACCTATATGGTAACATGTGGCTACTTTCGTAATAAATTTACTTTGAACTCTGAATATGGTCATCCCTGTTTAAACTGATCCGAGAGGACCAGCTTTTCGTCGCCTTCAAAGTGAAATCCTCCCTGTCAACTACTGTCATGTTCGCCGCAGTCGGTGGTACAACTCTCTTCCTCACTTAATTTCCTCTTTAGCAGTGCATTCGAACCCGGTAAGCCTGAGATGCCAATCGTACTCATAGGTCAAACACATTTCCATAACAAAGTGTCCATAATACTGTCATTCACAACCACCTGCAGATTTTACGGGATTCACTAGTCTCAGAGATGAAGAAATTAGCGTTAGTAATTTAAATAAATCCGCTAAAGGACTATAAATACTATAATTATATGATATTGTAATATTATAATAAATAATAAAACAAAAATATAAATATGTTATAAATATAACAGATTATAAATGTCCCTAAATAATATTTAGGGAAGGCGATTGCAAAACATTGCAAAAAATAAATTTATAATTGAAACGTGGTGCTAATAATGTAAGTATTGCATTTCACTTTGACAAGGAGTCTGACGTATTTTTAGACCCGGGGATATTTATTTACACCCCATGAAGCTGCATCGGTGGAGAGAGCAACAAAATTTTTATATCTTATCCGATTAAAAGTGAATCTTAGCGTGTCTTTGCGTTAAGTCTTCGTAATTATGGATTCGATTAAACAAAAACGTGCTTTTGATGGCAAGATTAGCATATGGTTGGTGAATGTGTAAAAATAATTCGAGTCCAACAATTAAAAAAACTAAAAATGCATTAAATATCTACTACTCTGTGTGTGTGCGTGTGTGTGTGTGTGTGTGTGTGTGTGTGTGTGTGTGTGTGTGTGTGTGTGTGTGTGTGCGCGCGCGCGTGCGTGCGTGCGTGCGTGCGTGCGTGCGTGCGTGCGTGTGTGTGTGTGTGTGTGTGTGTGTGTTTGTGCATTAACAAGAATAATCATTGCTCGTGGAGACGGGATGTCGCAACGTGCAAAATTACGACCATATAGTTTCAGCTATCACATTAGATCTTGAGCTCAGAATTTTACTGTGCAGCGTATTCGACTTGCAGTAGTCTGTGTTTCTCGCGGGCATTTTATTTTCCTCCAAAATTCAAAAGACTTTCCGGGAGCCATTCAAGGTTGCTTCGTTCGCGGACACTAGTAGTTTGTTGATTAGGTTCCACTTAAAAGTCCTCCACTTCCTGGTCAAATTTTATATCGGTTGTGGGACGAACGACACAGCGATCTTGAGATTGGATGACACAGGAGCCGTCTCATCTTGTGAACGTAACGAGAGAGGTTTCGATCAGGATGAACTCAAATGCAGAGTAAAGTCTGGAATTAGCTCAGTCTCAGACTCAAAATTAACAAAACGATATAAACACAATCCATTGGCGAAATCTCAAACAGTAATACGGAAAATGCAACTCTTCCGATTGAGCCCGGAGCGCTCAGTACGAGGACTTCATGCAGGGACTTTCCATGAATAAATATGACAGCAATAATAGGCAGTCTGATAAGGGAGAACGGCATTCATTCTTTTACATTGTTACTTTGCATGTCCAGACACCACATTAGGGCTGAGAACTTGTATTTTCATTCGATCTGATTGTCCACTCATTGTGCTTCATTTTCTCATCCAGTTCACGTGAACCTTCACTTCATTGTTGTACTCCATGTCCAACAAACCATATATCATCGATACAGGTAAAACAGGGACAGCAAGTGAGGGATAACACTCTGCCGACTCACTGTCTACTGGATCATGAAATTCAGTCGGCCTTTGTAAATACCCTTGCAATGACAATTGAATGATGAACTGACATCACTCCCACATCACAGCGTATCTACCTTGTAGATATCAATCCGGTAAGATTGAGAAAAGAAATATTTAAATATTCAAAACGGCTTCTCAATGTCCGCACTCTTGTGAAATGCGCTCGATCAAAGTCACAATATCTGGGAAGAAGTAGATGAACGATATATAATTACACAGACAAAGAGACAGAGAAACAGGCAGGCAGAGGACAGCAACACCGGCAGACGGCCAGATAGTTAGAGAGATAGATGGATAGATAGGTAGATGTGCAGACACGCATATCGACAGACGAACATATATGTTGTCCAGAAAACTATAATCTGCAAATCAGTGAACAGAACCGAGGCAAAGGCAATGGAAATAGACAAAGAAGATGCTTTTGTTCTTGCCATGTGATCGCAGGAATGGAGGTCCGTTCTCAGGGACTGCTTCATCAAAGCAACTACAGGTGGACACAATGAGTTGCTTTGTTTTTGATGATCGAAAGCAAACCATTTTCAGATGAGAAGGAACAGCCTGTGACCTGGTGGTCTGCGCCGAGTTTGTAGCTTGAACCAGTCTGAGTTGGGAAGGACAAAATCAGTTACCAAGATCACATGTCCGGGGATAGGGCCATAAAGCTTGTGTCAACGAAAGTGAATGTTAATAGATTAATGTGATAAGGGAAAGAGAGGAATAGATGTTTTCAGGCGTACACGCAGCGACAACTCGGTGGAGACCAGCCATCGTGGAAGTGAATGACCCAAAGCTGGGATCTTGACCGTTATATCAGGATGTCGAGGAACGCCCGACCAGCGTGGATTACTCTCTCCCAGTATTACCTTTCCCATGCGTTGACTCTTTGTGGTGGGTACAAACTTACTGGGCGCACACGCAGGTATTTACTCTTCTTTTATAACACAGTCGCTTGGCACAATGTGCATTTCATCCTCGAGGAACTCTCGCGATTTTTGGATGTGATTCACTTGTCATTACACCACGTCAACCAGGGTCTCGGCCCGAAACGTCGACAGCGCTTCTCACTATAGATTCTGCCTGGCCTGCTGTGTTCCTCCTGCATTTTGTGCGTGTGGTTGTTTGAATTTCCAGCATCTGCAGATTTCCTCGTGTTTGCACGTCAACCAATGCCTCCACATTATCCACTTCCATAGATCGGCCTGGTTTGGGCCTCAGGCATTTGACAGTGTAGGCCACATTAGAGAAAATTTTTTAGAACACCTCCAAAGTAGCCGAGTCTGTAGAAAGTGAATCCCCGTTAACTCTAAACCACGGGATTGAGTCAAGGGTGCAAGTGTGCCAATTTTCAACATGGAGATGACAGGGCGGTGAAAGATCAATTAGACCATGGAACATTATGCGAAATACTGACCGTTATTTAGGATTATATGGTACCGGGGCGGGAAGGGATCCTGGGCATAATCGGAGTAACAACGAAAGATAATTCAGCAGGCATAAGAAAAAACAGACAGCAGTGTGTTCTCTATCGTTGTGAGGTGTCTAGTCGGAAGATGAGATGCTGTTCTCCTCATTTATGTTATGCCTACGATGGCAGTGGAGAAGGCCCCAGACAGAGGAAAGAAGTCCGAAATCAGTGGATTAAGCATTAAATTGTGATGAGCTCAGGATCAACAATGCTCGCAGTCCGAGCAAATACAGGTTGTGTTTTATTTTCCAATGTAGTGGAGACATCATTGTGAACCCTAAAAGTGCAGTAGGCTCGGTCGGCAGGGCACAGCCCTAACAAGCTAATTAAGGTCTGGGACCTTGGTCAAAGTTATCTCAGAGCTCAAATCACTTGCGGTGTCCAAACTTTTGAATGGTGCTCCTTCACTATTTTTCACTGTAAAATTGTACAAAACAAAAATAATATACTAAACTTACTTAAAATGAAGTAAAAAAGTTTCATCTTTAACTTTATGACTTCTGGAGATCATTTCAACTTCTCTTCACTAAAATATTCACAGTAACATAAATTTTGACCAGTGGTGCCCCAAACTTTTGCAAGCCACTGTATGTCGCTAATAATTTTTTAGCTTATGTATGAAACACCTCCTGGTCCTCCGCTTCAAGGAGAGAATGACAGATTCTCCGCTGATATCGGAAATGTTACATGTTCGGCAATTTCCTGGTGAAACACTTGTGCAGCGGCTCCACAGCAATCACGTCCATCACTCACGTGGAGCAGAAAATCAGACTACTATTATATATTATTGCATCATGACTTTTCCCGTCCGTGACGGCATCTGTTCAGAACGTAATGGATGCCCAATTGTAAATCTGCTTCCATAGCTTTATTGATGTTTGGACTTCCATTGTTTTCTTCGTGTCCACATCAGCACTCCCGAGAACCCCGTCACTCTTTGTGAATATCCCAGCCATGCTCACCCATGGTAGGTAACCTCGTACCTCAATATTGACCCCTGTCTGCCCTTCGCTGACTAGCTGACAAAATGACTAATTTAATCCAACAACCGACAACCCATTGAGTGAAGGGCTCTTCTCATGAGCCATTCTCTTCAGACCATTCAATGCATAAGTAAATCGAGGTGGCATATTAGGAACATAAAAACAATGTTGTGTTTACAATGGAAATCAAATAGGCAAATGCCATTGTCTGCAACACTATCAACAACGCTAGCAATTTAGCGCATCTTCTAAACAATTGTTATTACGAATGTAATGAATGCAGATGCTATGTCGGTTTAAACATATGCCCCAATTCGAGGGTCATGTGTACGGCGGTTGAATTACTTTGCTTCATACCGGTGCGAGCATTGGTGGCCGCTGGTTTACTACACGAAAGACTGCATGTATATCAATTGTATTCACATATAAAACGCTGGTGGATCTCCGCAGGTCTGGCAGCATCTATGGAAATGAACAAACAGACGACGTTTCGGTCCAAGACGTCGTTTCAGGGGTTATAAAGGAAGGAGGAAGATGGCAGAATAACAACTGTTTGGGGAGAGGGAAGGACAAGCTAGAAGGGAATGGGTGTTGCCAGGTTGGCGAAATAACAGTCTGGGTGATGACAGGTGAGCAAGGCAAAGGGCTGCAGAAGAAGGAAGCTGATAGGAGGGAGAGTGGATCCAAGGAAAAGGGAAGGAAGAGGGGCGTCATGGGAAGGCAATAGGCAGATCAGGCGGAGCGATAAGAGGCCGAAGTGGGGAAAGGAAGGAGGGGAAATACCGGAACTCAACGGAAATCGATGTTCTTGCCATGAGATTGCAGGCTACCTGGACGGAATTTGAGGTGTAGCACATCCAGCCTGAGAGGAGCCTCATTGTGGCACGAGAGGAAACCACGCGTCGACATATCGGACCGTGAACGGGGATCGGAAAGAAAATGGTTTGCCACTGGGAAATCTCGCTTCTGTTGAAGGAGGTGAGGAGCGACGAAGTGTTAATTAATTTGAAGAAAGGTCTTGGCCAGAAAGGCCGACAGATTAATCATTTCCAAAGATGCTGCCTAACCTGTTGAGTTCCTTCAGCATTTTGTGCGTGTTGCAGTAAATTTGATTAAACGTTTACGTGCATTCAATATCTCCGTGAGCATGAATATGTATTCGTTTCAGTCTCTTTACTATGTTACAGGACCGTACACATATCTTATTCTTTATTTTATATTTCTATTGCAAGGCCTATAGACGAGACAATTCCCAGAGTGAAACAGAACAGCCCATTGACAGTATAGCATTGGTCTATGGTGACAAAGTCCATGGATCCTCGGAAAGGAGAAGATCAACAATAACAATCATGAAACCGAGAGATGAGCCTGAGAGTATTTCACAGCAACATTCACTGACTTCTCCAATCGACATTTCTTCATCTTTGAGATTTTGTAATTTCGTGTCAAGCTATTCATATTTCATCACCATTGGGAGTTTACTTGAATGACATCATGATTATTTTAACCCCAGCTTTTGGAAAACACGTCATCCTTGTATGATATTAAATATTTCGTGTGATGGAGCGAGTATAAATGAATGAGCGTGGAGATTCGTTAGCTCAGAGTTTCTCCAGCGAGATCGCGGACAGCTGGAAGACAGGGTGAATCTCAGACAGCATGCTTGCAACCTTTTACCGTGTGAGGAAGATATGGTACTTGGTCATTGCCCTGATCGGTGTTCCTGGTAAGAACACAAGCAAATTAACATTTTAAGTTTTGTGTGCGCGGTCCGTGGACTCGTTCAGTGACCGACAGCGCTGTGATGTCAGAGTGTCAGAGAGTGCGGTGTTCACATTGCGACCAATCTCTGTGTTCGTTCAGAAGTTCCCTTGCTTTTTAATTCATGGCTTCTGCTGGAAGTAAACCGGCAGCTGAAGCGGCCGTAGAGAGGAAGATCGGGTAGATGGATTCATTTTGTAGATTCATAGCAGGCAGTTGTGATTTATCAATGCAAAGCCGCTGTCAAGTAAACCCCGATAATCCAGCGCGCTCGCCACCTTTACGGCTATTTGGTTTAATACCGTTTCATTAGAGCAACGTGCTTTAAATTCAAAATTCAAGGTATTGTGCTCTAATTAAAGAAATACCTGCAAATTTGAAGGGAACGCGGGAAGCGAATGGACTTTGAGATTCAGGGGAGAGTGGTCGATTGCATTTGTAAGTCAGACTCCGAATATAAGTCAAGTAAGGACCTGTGTGCGTGTTTTGTACCAGGGTTTATTACCACGCCCTGTTATCCGTGAAGTGAAGCAGGAGTTAAGAGCAAGCCCAGCGGTGTCCGTTAGGGATCAGATGGGGTAAGGTGCAAGCGATAGTCCGTTCTTGTACAATATGCTTCGGAACATTTAGAATAATGCTGAAGTAATTCGGAGCGGCCCCAAAGGAGACAGATCTCTTGAAGTAACTCCACTGTCTTTGATGATATAAGCACTAGCGTGCTAAATACTTTATAGTTCAGCGGGTCAAGCATAAACCCCAAAAACGACAATTGAAAGTTTCTGATCGGATTCGTTGAGAGCGTGTGAAGGTACCCCAGCCAAGGGTAGTTGCGGAATTTAAAAGAAGCCATCCAAGCGGAGGTGGGGGAGGGGGGTGCTGTGTGCGGGTGATAAACGGGGGGTCAAGCAGGAGACGCAGGCATTGGAACGGTGGAAATGAATTTGCTTTGAACTTTGTAGATGGACAGAGGTGGAGGGAGCGGGACTTCGCTGCACAGTGAGAGTGCCAGGACATAGGTGACCGGAACGCGGTAATCAGCATCGCTGAGAAAGTTGCCGAGGTACCCAGATTTTACACATCAGTCAAAAACCTGACGGGGGGAGATTTATATTGATTTCTCTCAAGCGCTCTCGGCGATCCGTTGATAACGCCTCCTTCCCAAACCCCGTTCCTTTTCCAGTATCGAGTACCTTCTCCGTTCACCCCGCATGCATTCGTGAGAGGGATCTGAGATTCCCGCGTTACTCCTTTAAACCCCCAGAAATGAGTTGTCTGCACAGTTTGATTGCTCTCAATTTCCAGCTTGTCTCTGCCCTGAGACCCACTGATCGGTGAGACAGCAATTCACTCATTCTGTTTGCTGTCCCCCCAGTGAATTTATTGGCGATTGTGATCCTGTCCCGGGGGAAGTGCGGCCTCTCTACCTGCACCACTCGCTACCTGGTGGCTATGGCAACGGCGGATCTACTAACCATCATCTTTAATGTCATATTGTGGCGGATCAGTTATTATTACTTCCCCGGGACTTTCCTGGACATCACCCCCGTGTGCAGTGTGATCGGTGCCCTGGGACAGGCAGCCACAGACTGTTCAGTCTGGTTCACCGTCATGTTTACATTTGATCGGTTTGTCGCCATCTGTTGTCAGAAGCGGAAAGCGAAGTATTGCACCGGGAAAACTGCGGCTGTGGTTCTGACAACAACCGGCGTTCTGTTCTGTGTTAAAAATGTGCCCATCCTCTTCATATATCACTCTGTGAAAGTGATTAACAATATACCCTGGGACTGTATTAGGGAGCCGGGCTACTATACCGATCCAGGGTGGGTGGGATATGACGGGTTTTCTGCCGTTCTAACACCATTACTCTGTTTTCTGTTAATACTACTGCTCAACGCTCTGACAGTCAGACACATTTTAGTGACAAGTCGCGTCCGTAAGGGGCTGAGGGTTCAGAACAAGGCGGAGAACCGCAGTGACCCGGAGATGGAGAGCAGGAGGAGGTCTGTGATCTTACTTCTCACCATCTCCGGAAGCTTCATCATCCTGTGGTCTGTGTATGTTGCTGAATTCCTTTATTACATCATCGCAGGATTGGATCCAAATAATTACAACGATTCGGAATACATACTTCAACATTCTGGATACATGCTGATGATATTAAGTTGCTGCACAAACACGTTTATTTATGGGGTAACTCAGTCCAAGTTCAGAGAGCAGTTCATCAGCGCAGCGAAATATCCGCTCACGTCAATTATTCAACTAATTAATGAACAGAATATCTAAGATCTTCTCAGAGGCCGTCGCCGTGTTTTCATCTTGTCACTATGGAACTGACAGTCACCGGAGAATGAGGCAGAGGTGAGAAATAAACTGTTTTATAGCCCGAGATAGACACAGCACGGGAACAGACTCTTCGGCATCCGCAGCCCGCGAACTCCACCTCCTAACAATTACTCAACTCATTCCAGCATTTTCTTCACCATACTCCCGCTCCCGTTACAGCCACAACCCTTTAGGCAATGATAGGGCTGTTCAGGATCTGAGGACATTTAACACCAATTCGGCAGATATGTAAGCCATTCGTTACTTTTGCACAAGAATAAAACGATAAAGAAAGTCAACAGTCCGCACGAACTTACAGTAAACATTACACTTGTATTTCGCGTTAGAAAACCCTGTTGTGGAGAAATATTTAACACCGCAGAATTCATGCATTCTGATTATAATTGTGCAAATTCCTATGGAAAACCCAGATGCCCACTCTGCTCCAGGGAAAGATTGTCATCTCACCTGACGATTTCGATTAAATTTCCACCAGAGGAAAATAAATGTCGAATCTGCTCTGCATTCACTCCAGTACAGTCGCAAGTTCATTATCACGGTATTTATATTAATGTATGGTACTTTCAGTATCAGGCGTTTGTATTGTAAAGCACGGTTTTGGTGAATGACTCTTACCACTGCTTTCTGCCTGTGTAAGAAATCAGAGTGAATTAAACTGTTGCAGGACACTGTAATGTGTTGGATAGCTTCTGTGCTTTCCTCGGCATTTTCTACTTTTATCGTCTTGAATTTGTTGGACTTTTGTTGTGTAATTTTGATATTTTTGTGCTAACCACCTGACACCCTTTTACCACAAGCAACCACTCTGTTTCTGGAAGGAGGTCTCCAACATTGAAACAGGTGTTGGACGCTTCCTGTCGACATCTACTCTGCTCCGATTGAGGGGATGTCGATAGAAGGTCATGTTCATCCATTGGTTAATCATTCCATCCATGGCGACGCTGTAGAAGTAGATTCACTGTTTCTGACATGTGAAGAGTGTGATGGGACAATGTGGAGTGAGATGTACACTGTGTCTGACCTCGGGTGTGTGTGATGGGACGGTGGGGAGGGAGCTTCACTCTCTGTCTGACCCCGGAAGTGTGTGATGCGAGGTTGCGGAAAGAGCGTCACTTAGTGTTTGACCCCGGGTGTGAGAGATTGGACGGTGTATACGGAATTTCACTCTGCGTCTGAACCCGAGGAATGTGTGATGGATGATGCAGATGGAGCTGCTCTCTGTTTCGGGCACAAGGAGTGTGGGATGGGATGGTGCGGAGGGAGCTTCACTCTCTGTCTGGCCCCGGGCGGGTTTGATAGGATGATGCGGACCGAGTTCCATTGTGTTTGTGATCCCCGGAATGCTTAATAGAACGTGCAGGGAGTTTCACTCAGTGTCTGAGGAGACGAGGCCGAATGAGCTTCACTGTGTGTCTGACCCCGTGAGTGATAAGAGGATGAGGAATGAGCCTCTCTGTGGGGCTGCATCAATGTCACAGCGTTCGGCTGGAGCTGGGATCCGATGGAACAGTTGGGAATGAAACCCGGAGCGCGGCCGTTAAAGGGGAGGATGGCTTTGAAGGGGATGGCGGGGAAGCGGCCAAAATGTCCCAATCCCAAACCACGGTTCACACATTCGGATGTTCACAATCTCACTCTCAGTCCGGGTCTGGGTTCCTGCAGAGATCTCAGTTCCTTCTTCCATTTTTGACTGAACTGATTGTACTGCAGACTAAAACAGATGGAAGGATACAGATGAAATAAACAGATTACACAACAGTGTCAGTAACATGACAGTGGGTTAATGTTTCAATAACACTCATTGACAAATATTGCCAGAAAACCCACGGATCGGCTGAAATGTTATCACATTGGTAACACAAACACTCATCCGATCGGTAGGGTCAGTATGAGGCTGAGGAGAGCGGGGACAGATCAGCCTGTCAGTCAACTTGATACCAGATCCAGCACCGTCAGTGATGGGTTTGTACTAAGAGCAGAGACGAGATCTTCGGCACCAGAATATGTGAAGCAGATACTGGGCAGCCTGGAGATGAGAGAGAGTGAGGGTGAAGGACACAGAGAGACAGGAGACGGTACAAATTCCCAGTGTTTATCAGTAACACAATTACTGATCACATTAATATTCAGTGTCAAACGCCCAGTGACTCAGAACGCGATCTCCCAAAGTCAGGTACTTAACACCAGGGTCTGTATTTTACACTCCGGGTTCCTCAGAGACGCAGACACCAGTTTCAATCCTGAATCTCCCAGTTTATTTCACTCAGGTTCAGCGTCGTCAATAACTCAGTGGGACGGGTGGTCACCAGCACTGAACACGCTGGGAGCAGCTTGCCCTGGATTAAACTGTACACAATGTCAGACATCTTGCACCGAAATTCAGGATCTGTGCATGTGTATTGGGGTTCTCTGTCTCTCCGGCTGTCAGCAAAATCAATGTTGTCATTGAATTCATCAAAGCCATCCAATATAAACAGCAACACCTCTGGGTTGTGTTCTATTTGAAGGCTACGGATGTGTTCATTAATTATACGCCAACTCTGAGACGGGTATCAGTAATATCTGTCAACGTATCGTCCCAACACCCTCAGGCTGTATAAACGTTAAAGTGACAGACTCAGTCCAGATTGCGTGTGCAAGGAAATGGCAAAATCTTCATGAAGCTTGTCATTCCCCGTGACGCCGCTAGTTACTCCATTCTGTAGATACTGAACCGGGTCAAAAACTTTACCGGGTGTTTTTTATAGGCGGCCAAATAGTAACAGGGATATCGAGGAGCAGATAGGGAAACCGATCCTGGAAAGGTCTAAGAAGAACAGAGTTATTGTGATGGGAGATCTTAATGTCCCAAATATCGATTGGCATCTCCTTAGAGCTAGGGATTTAGATGGAGTGGAGTTTGTTAGAAGATAGAACATAGAATAGTACAAGACATTACAGGCCCTTCGGCCCACAATTTTGGGCCGACCCTCAAACCCTGCCTCCCATATAGCTCCCCACCTTAAATTCCTCCATATACCTGTTTAGTAGTCTCTTAATCTTCACTAGTGTATCTGCCTCCACCACTGACTCAGGCAGTGCATTCCACGCACCAACCACTCTCTGAGTGAAAAATCTTCCTCTAATATCCCCCTTAAACTTCCCTCCCATTACCTTAAAACCATGTCCTCTTGTACTGAGCAGTGGTGCCCTGGGCAAGAGGCACTGGCTGTTCACTCTGTCTATTCCTCTTAATATCTTGTACAGCTCTATCATGTCTACTCTCATCCTCCTTCTCTCCAAAGAGTAAAGCCCTAGCTCCCTTAATCTCTGATCATAATCCATACTCTCTAAACCAGGCAGCATTCTGGTAAATCTCCTCTGTACCCTTTCCAATGCTTCCACGTTAGGTGTGTTCAGGAAGGATTCTTGACACAATATATAGAAAGCCAATGAAGAAATGTGGCAAAAATTCAATAAGATTTGTCGAACATGACCTTCCACGCACAAATCTATGTTGACTGTTCCTAATCAGACCCTGTCTATCTAAGAATACTTTCCATTAATTTACTAAGTCTGTGACATCTGATGATGTCAAATATGACCCCACCCCCGAGTGTTCCGACTTCCTTGAGGTGTTTAGTAAATAGATGGCAACCACACTACTGCTCCATCGGTGCCATGACAATGCTATATAGTGAGGGTATCTCGATGACAGTTTGATCTTTTCTTACCGGTGTGAGGAACATATAACACGTGTAAGGCTGGTTATTCGGAGACTGCTAAAACTCGCCTGTTTGTCAAATTAGACTGAGATCCGCGTCCCCGAGGTCTCTTCTTTTGGATTTGTCAACTTTGAAACTTTTGACTTTTCTAGGACGTGCTCTCACTTACGTTTAGTAGCGTACTTTTCTTATCAGAATTGCAATGCTCTCAAGGAGGACCTATATTATTCTTATTATTTACTATGTTTGTATTTGCACATTTTGTTGTATTTTACACTCGTTCGCTTAGCGTTGTTGGTGTGGACATTCATTGATTCGGTTATGGTTAGTGGGTTTATTTGAGTATGCCCGCAAAAATGCGGCTAGTCGTTTCCACCCATATGGTGACATGTGGCAACTTTCGTAATAAATTTACTTTGAACTCTGAATATGGTCATCCCTGTTTAAATTGATCCGAGAGGACCAGCTTTTCATCGCCTTCAAAGTGAAATCCTCCCTGTCAACTACTGTCATGTTCGCCGCAGTCGGTGGTACAACTCTCTTCCGCACTTAATTTCCTCTTTAGCAGCGCATTCGGACCCGGTCAGCCTGAGATGCCAATCGTACTCATTCGTCAAACACATTTCCATAACCAAGTGTCCATAACACTGTCATTCACAACCACCTGCAGATTTTACAGGATTCACTAGTCACAGAGATGAAGAAAATAGCGTTATTAATCTAAATATATCTGCTAAAGGTCGATAATTACTATAATTATATGATATTATAATATTATAATAAATATCAAAATAAATATAAATATAATAGATTATAAATATCCCTAAATAATATTTAGGGAAGACGATTGCAAAACATCGCTTTGTCTTCCAGTAGACTGTACCATAAAGCACGTCGTCATTAAAAAAGAAATTTATAATTGAAAGGTGTTGCTAATAATGTAAATATTGCATTTCAGTTTGACAAGGTGACTGACGTATTTTCAGACTCGGGGATATTTATTTACTCCCCATGAAGCTGCATCGGGGCAGAGCAACAGAATTTGTATATCTTCTCCGATTAAAACTGAATCTTAGCAGCGTGTCTGTGCGTTAAGTCTTCGCGATTATGGACGCGATTAAACAAAAACGTGCATTTGATCGCAAGATTAGCATATTATTGTTGGTGAATGTGTAAAAATAATTCAAGACCAACAATTAAACAACTAAAAATGCATTAAATATCTACTACAGTGTGTGTGTGTGTGTGTGTGTGTGTGTGTGTGTGTGTGTGTGTGTGTGTGTTTGTGTGTGTTCGTGTATTAACAAGGATAATCATTGCTAGTGGAGACGGGATGTCGCAACGTGCAAAATTACGACCATATAGTTTCAGCTATCACATTAGATCTTGACCTCAGAATTTTACTGTGCCACGTATTCGACTTGCAGTAGTCTGTGTTTCTCACGGGCATTTTATTTTCCTCCAAAATTCAAAAGACTTTCGGGGAGCCATTCAAGGTTGCTTCGTTCGCGGCCACTAGTAGTTTGTTGATTAGGTTCCACTTAAAAGTCCTCCTCTTCTTGGTCAAATTTTATATCGGTTGTGGGACTAACGACACAGCGATCTTGAGATTGGATGACACAGGAGCCGGATGATCTTGTGAACGTAACGAGAGAGGTTTGGATCAGGATGAACTCAAATGCAGAGTAAAGTCTGGAATTAGCTCAGACTCAGACTCAAAATTAACAAAACGATACAAACACAATCCGTTGGTGAAATCTCAAACAGTAATACGAAAAATGCAACTCTTTCGACTGAGCCCTGAGCGCTCAGTACCAGAACTTCATGCAGGGACTTTCCATGAATAAATATGACAGCAATAATAGGCAGTCTGATAAGGGAGAACGGCATTCATTCTTTTACATTATTACGTTGTATGTCCAGACGCCACATTAGGGCTGAGAACTTGTATTTTCAGTTGAGTTGATTGTCCACTCACTGTGCTTCATTTTCGCAGCCAGTTCACGTGAAACTTCACTTCATTGTTGTACTCCATGTCCAACAAACCATATATCATCGATGCAGGTAAAACAGGGACAGCAAGTGTGGGATTACACTCTGCCGACTCGCTGTCTACTGGTTCATTAAATTCAGTCGGCCTTTGTAAATACCCTTGAAATGACAATTGAATGGTGAACTGACATCACTCCCATGTCACAGTGTATCTACCTTGTGGATATCAATCCGGTAAGACTGAGAAAAGAAGTATTTAAATATTCAAAACGGCTTCTCATTGTCCGCACTCTTGTGAAGTGCGCTTGATCAAAGTCACAATATCTGGGAAGAAGTAGATGAACGATATATATTTATATAGACAGACAGACAGACAGACAGACAGAGAAACAGGCAGACAGAGGACAGGCACACCGGCAGACGGCCAGATAGTTAGAGAGATAGATGGATAGATAGGTAGATGTGCAGACACGCATATCGACAGACGAACATATATGTTGTCCAGAAAACTATAATCTGCAAATCAGTGAGCAGAAACGAGGCAAAGGCAATGGAAATAGACAAAGAAGATGCTTTTGTTCTTGCAATGTGATCGCAGGAATGGAGGTCCGTTCTCAGGGATGGCTTCATCAAAACAACTACAGGTGGACACAATGAGTTGTTTTGTTTTTGATGATCGAAAGCAAACCATTTTCAGATGAGAAGGAACAGCCTGTGACCTGGTGGTCTGCGCCGAGTGTTTGGCTTGAACCAGTCTGAGTTGGGAAGGACAAAATCAGTTACCAAGATCACATGTCGGGGGAAAGGGCCATAAAGTTTGAGTCAATGACACTGAAAGCTATTAGATTAATGTGATAAGGGAAAGATCGGAATAGAGGTTTTCAGGAGTACACGCAGCGAAAACTCTGTGGAGACCAGCCATCGCGGAAGTGAACGACCCAAAGTTATCACAGGTATTTACTCTTCTTTTTTTAACACAGTCGCTTTCCACAATGTGCATTTCATCCTCGAGGAACTCTCGAGATTTTTTGGATATGATTCACCTGTCATTACACCACGTCAACCAGGGTCTCGGCCCGAAACGTCGACAGCCCTTCTCACTATAGATGCTGCCTGGTCTGCTGTGTTCCTCCAGCATTTTGTGCGTGTGGTTGTTTGAATTTACAGCATCTGCAGATTTCCTCGTGTTTGCACGTCAACCAATGCCTCCACTTGACCCACTTCCGTAGATCGGCCTGGTTTGGCCTCAGGCATTTAACAATGTAGACCACACTATTTTTCCCAAAAGTGTGTATCGCTACGATGTCATTCCAAGGCGTGAAAGCGAAAAATTGTTAGAACACCTCCAAAGTAGCAGAGTCTGTAGAAAGTGAATCCCCGTAAACCCTAACCCACGGGATTGAGTCAAATGTGTAACTGTGCCAATTTTCAACATGGAGATGACAGGGTGGTGAAAGATCCATTAGACCATGAAACATTTATGAGAAATACTGGCCGTTATTTAGGATTACATGGTACCGGGGCAAAAAGGGATCCTGGGCATCATCGGAGTAACAACGAAAGGTAATTCAGCAGGAATAAGAAAAGAAACCAGCAGTGTTTTCCCTATCGTTGTGAGGTATCTAGTTGGAAGATGAGATGCCGTTCTCCTCATTTATGTTATGTCTGCGATGGCAGTGGAGAAGGCCCCAGACAGAGGAATGAAGTCCGAATATCAGTGGATTAAGCATTAAATTGTGATGAGCTCAGGATCAACCATGCTCGCAGTCCGAGCAAATCCAGGTTGTGTTTTATTTTCCAATGTAGTGGAGACATCATTGTGAACCCTGAAAGTGCAGTAGGCTCGGTCGGCAGGGCACAGCCCTAACAAGCTAATTAAGGTCTGAGACCTTGGTCAAAGTTATCTCAGAGCTCAAATCTCTTGCTGAGCCCAAACTTTTGAATGGTGCTCCTTTCCTATTTTTCACTGTAAAATTGTACAAAACAAAAATAATATACTAATCTTGCTTAAAATGATGAAAACAAGTTTCATCTTTAACTTTATGACTTCTGACAATCATTTCAACTTCTCTTCACTGAAATATTCACAGTAACATAAATTTTGACCAGTGGTGCCCCAAACGTTTGCAAGCCACTGTATGTCGCTAATAATTTTTTAGCTTATGTATGAAACACCTCCTGGTCCTCCGCTTCAAGGAGAGAATGACAGATTCTCGGCTGATATCGGAAACGTTCCATGTTCGGCAATTTCCTGGTGAAACACTTGTGCAGGGGCTCCACAGCAATCTCGTCCATCACTCACGGGGAGCAGAAAATCAGACTACTGTTATATATTATTGCATCATGACTTTTCCCGTCCGTGACGGCATCTGTTCAGAACGTATTGGATGCCCCATTGTAAATCTGCTTCCATACCTTTATTGATGTTTGGACTTCCATTTCTTTCTTCGTGTCCACATCAGCACTTCCGTGAACCCCGTCCCTCTTTGTAAATATCCCAGCCATACTCACCCATGGAAGGTAACGTCGTACCTCAATATTGACACCTGTCTGCCCTTCGCTGACTAGCAGACAAAATGACTAATTCAATCCCACAACCGACGACCCATTGGATATTTATTGCAACGAGTATCGAGAGAGAGTGAAGGACTCTTCTCATGAGCCATTCTGTTCAGACCATTCAATACATAAGTAAATCGAGGTGGGATATTATGAACATAAAAACAGAATAAACAATGTCGTGTTGTGTTTACAATGGAAGAGTCAAATAGGCAAATGCCATTGTCTACAACACTATCAACAACGCTAGCAATTTAGCGCATCTGCCAAACAATTGTTGTTACAAATGTAATGAAAGCAGATGCTATGTCGGTTTAAACATATACCCCAATTCGAGGGTCATGTGTACGGCGGTTGAATTACTTTGCTTCATACCGGTGCGAGCATTGGTGGCCGCTGGTTTACTACACGAAAGACTGCATGTATATCAATTGTATTCACATATAAAACGCTGGGGTATCTCCGCAGGTCAGGCAGCATCTATGGAAATGTACAAACAGACGACGTTTCGGGCCAAGACCCTTCATCAGGGGGTAGAAAGGAAGGAGGAAGATGGCAGAATAAGAACCTCTTGGGGAGAGGGAAGGACAAGCTAGAAGGGTGTTGCCAGGTTGGCGAAATAACTGTCTGGGTGATGATAGGTGAACAAGGCTAAGGGCGGCAGAAGAAGGAAGCTTATAGGAGAGGAGAGTGGATCCAAGGAAAAGGGAAGGAAGAGGGGCATCATGAAAAGGCGATAGGCAGATCAGGCGGAGAAATAAGAGGCCGAAGTGGGGAAAGGAAGGAGTGGAAAATACCGGAACTGAACGTTTACGTGCATTCAATATCTCCGTGAGCCTGAATATCTTATTAGTATCAGGTTCTCCACTATGTTACAGGAGCGTACAAACATCCTATTCTTTATTTTATATTTCTATTGCAAGATCTATAACCAAGACAATTCCCAGAGTGAAACAGAACAGCCCATTGACAGTATAACATTGGTCTCTGGTGACAAAGTCGATGGATCCTCGGAATGGACAAGATCAACAATAACAATCATGAAACCGAGAGATGAGCCTGAGAGTGTTTCACAACATTCACTGACATCTCCAATCGTCTCTTCTTCATCTTTGAGATTTTGTAATTTCGTGTCAAGCTATTCCTACCTCATCACAATTGGGAGTTTACTTGAATGACATCATGTTTATTTTAACCCCAGCTGTTAGAAAACACGTCAATCTTCAGTGATATTAAATAGTCCGTGTGATGGAGCGAGTATAAATGAATGAGCGTGGAGATTCTTCAGCTCAGAGTTTCTCAAGCGAGATCGCGGAGAGCTAGAAGACAGGGTGAATCGCAGACAGCATGCGTGAAACCTTTTACCGTGTGAGGAAGATATGGTACTTGGTCATTGCCGTGATCGGTGTTCCTGGTAAGAACACAAGCAAATTAACATTTTAAGTTCTATGTGCGCGGTCCGTGGACTCCAGCGCGCTCGCCACCTTTACGGCTATTTGGTTTTATACCGTTTCATTAGAGCAACGTGCTTTAAATTCAAAATTCAAGGTATTGCGCTCTGATTAAAGAAATACCGGCAAATTTGAAGGGAACGCGGGAAGCGAATGGACTTTGAGCTTCAGGGGAGAGTGGTCGATTGCATTTGTAAGTCAGACTCCGAATATAAGTCAAGTCAGGGCCTGTGTGCGTGTTTTGTACCAGGGTTTATTACCACGCCCTGTTATCCGTGAAGTGAAGCAGGAGTTAAGAGCAAGCCCAGCGGTGTCCGTTAGGGGTCAGATGGGGTAAGGTTCTCGCGATACTCCGCTCTTGTACAATGTGCTTCGGAACATTTAGAATAATGCTGAAGGAATTCGGAGCGGCCCCAAAGGAGACAGACCTTTTGGAGTACCGACACTGTCTTTGATGATATAAGCACCAGCGTGCTAAATACTTTAAAGTTCAGCGGGTCAAGCATAAACCTCAAAAACGAAAATTGAAACTTTCTGATCGGATTCGTTGAGAGCGTGTGAAGGAACCCCGGCCAAGGGTAGTTGCGGAATTTAAAAGAAGCCATCCAAGCGGAGGTGGGGGTGGGGTGCTGTGTGCGTGTGATAAACGGGGAGTCAGGAAGGAGACGCAGGCATTGGAACGGTGGAAATGAATTTGCATTGAACTTTGTAGATGGACAGAGGTGGAGGGAGCGGGACTTCGCTGCACAGTGAGAGTGCCAGGACATAGGTGACAGGAACGCAGTAATCAGCATCGCTGAGAAAGTTACCGAGGTACCCAGGTTTTACACATCAGTCCAAAACCTGACGGGGGGAGATTTATATTCATTTCTCTCAAGCGGTCTCGGCGATCCGTTGATAACGCCTCCTTCCCAAACCCTGTTCCTTTTCCAGTATCGAGTACCTTCTCCGTTCATCCCGCATGCATTCGTGAGAGGGATCTGAGATTCCCGCATTACTCCTTTTAAACCCCCAGAAATGAGATGTCTGCACAGTTTGATTGTTCTCAATTTCCAGCTTGTCTCTGCCCTGAGACCCACTGATCGGTGAGACAGTAATTCACTCATTCTGTTTGCTGTTCCCCCAGTGAATTTAGTGGCGATTGTGATCCTGTCCCGGGGAAAGTGCGGCCTCTCCACCTGCACCACTCGCTACCTGGTGGCCATGGCAACGGCGGATCTACTAACCCTTATCTTTCAGGTCATATTGTGGCGGGTCAGTTATTATTACTTCCCCGGGACTTTCCTGGACATCACCCCCGTGTGCAGTGTGATCTCTGTCCTGGCAAAGGCAGCCACCGACTGTTCTGTCTGGTTCACCGTCATGTTTACATTTGATCGGTTTGTCGCCATCTGTTGTCAGCAACGGAAAGCGAACTATTGCACCGGGAAAACTGCGGCTGTGATTCTGACAACAACCGGCGTTCTGCTCTGTGTTAAAAATGTGCCCATCTTCTTCATACATCACTCTGTGAAAGTGATTGACAATGTACCCTGGGACTGTACTACGAAGCCAGGCTACTATACGGATCCCGGGTGGGTGGGATATGACTGGTTTACCACAGTTCTAACGCCATTACTCCCTTTCCTGTTAATACTACTGTTCAACGCTCTGACAGTCAGACATATTTTAGTGAACAGTCGCATCCGTAAGGGTCTGAGGGGTCTGAACAAGGCGGAGAACCGCAGTGACCCGGAGATGGAGAGCAGGAGGAGGTCTGTGATCTTACTTCTCTCCATCTCCGGAAGCTTCATCATCCTGTGGTCGGTGTATGTTGCCGAATTCCTTTATTACATCATTGCCGGACTGGATCCAAATAGTTACAATGAATCGGAATCTATACTTCAACAATCGGGAGGCATGATGCTGGTGTTAAGTTGCTGCACAAACACGTTTATTTATGGGGTAACTCAGTCCAAGTTCAGAGAGCAGTTCATCAGCGCAGTGAAATATCCCTTCACGCCAATTATTCAACTAATTAATGAACAGAATATCTAAGATCTTCTCAGAGGCCGTCGCAGTGTTTTCATCTTGTTACTATGGAACTGACGGTCACCGGAGAATGAGGCAGAGGTGAGAAATAAACTGTTTTATAGCCCGAGATAGACACAGCACGGGAACAGACTCTTCGGCATCCGCAGCCCGCGACCTCCACCTCCTAACAATTACTCATCTCATTCCAGCATTTTCTTCACCATACTCCCGCTCCCTTTACAGTCACACCCCTTTAGACAATGATTGGGCTGTTCAGGATCTGATGACATTTAAGACCAATTCGGCAGATATGTAAGCCATTCGTTACTTTTGCACAAGAATAAAACGAAAAAGAAAGTCAACAGTCCGCACGAACTTACAGTAAACCTTACACTTGTCCTTCGCGTTAGAAAACCCTGTTGTGGAGAAATATTTAACACCGCAGAAATCATGCGTTCTTATTATAATTCTGCAAATTCCTATGGAAAACCCAGATGCCCACTCTTCCCCAGGGGACGAATGTCATATCCCCAGACGATTTCGATTAAATTTCCACCTGTGGAAACTGAATGTCGAATCTCCACAGCATTCACGCAAGTACAGTCGCAAGTTATTACTTTTCTCAGCTAAAACTGGTAAAGCCTGAGGTATGAACATGGGAAAGTGCACTCATTTCTCAATTGCTAGCAACTTTCGGACTATTCTGGTGATCATTAGCATTGTGGCTTTCGGGAGATTTACATAGATTTTGCCGGGTAATAGTTTAATGTCATTGTGTGGTGACTTAGGGAGAATACCAGTTGTAGATATTTATATTGGGACCATGTTTACCCTGTTCGTGTACTATGGACTTTCTATTTCCTCTTTCAAGTCAGCATATTTCGGGCATCTTCGCTATTCGATTTTCTGTAAGTGGTGTGTTATCTGGAATGGTTGTATCTATTAAGTACGTTGTTCTTGCTTCTTTATCCTGTAATAATATAACCGGAAGGACATCATGTATTGCAATGCTCATGGACCGGAATCTTTCATTTCCCTCTTTCACGCCAGCATACTTCAGATGACTCTCCCTTACTGATTTCTGCGGTGTTCTCCGTGTTTGGGATAGTCACGCCTCTTTATAGGTTGACTTTAATGGTTTACCCTGCAATATTATATCCAGACGGGTATCGGGTACTGCCCTATCTGCAATGAACGATCAGTCATAATATGCTTGTAGGACTCGACCTCTGAAACTGTATTTATACTAATGTATAGTATCTTGAGAATCATGCGTTTGTATTGTAAAGCACGGTTTTGGTGAATGATTCTTACCACTGCTTTCTGCCTGTGTAAGAAATCAGACTGAATTAAACTGTTGCAGGATTCTGTAATGTGTTGGCTAGCTTCTGTGTTTTCCTCGGCATTTTCTGCTTTTATCGTCTTGAATTGTTTGGACTTTTATTGTGTAATTTTGATATTTTTGTGCTAACCACCTGACACCCTTTTACCACAAGCAACCACTCCGTTTCTGGACGGAGGTCTCCAACATTGAAACAGGCGTTGGACGCTTCCTGTCGACATCTACTCTGCTCCGATTGAGGGGATGTCGATAGAAGGTCATGTTCATCCATTGGTTAATCATTTCATCCATGGTGACGCTGTAGAAGTAGCTTCACTGTTTCTGACATGTGGAGAGTGTGATGGGACAGTGTGGACTGAGATGTACACTGTCTCTGACCACGGGTGTGTGTGATGGGACGGTGTATACGGAATTTCACTCTGCGTCTGCCCTGAGGAATGTGTGATGGATGATGCGGATGGAGCTGCTCTCTGATTCGGACACAAGGAGTGTGGGATGGGATGGTGCGGAGGGAGCTTCACTCTCTGTCAGGCCCCGGGCGTGTTTGATAGGATGATGCGGACCGACTTTCATTGTGTTTGTGATCCCCGGAATGCTTAATGTAAAGGGCAGGGAGTTTCACTCAGTGTCTGAGGAGACGAGGTGGAATGAGCTTCACTGTGTGTCTGACCCCGTGAGTGATGCGAGGATGAGGAATGAGCCTCACTGCGGGGCTGCCTCAATGTCACAGCGTTCGGCTGGAGCTGGGGTCCGATGGAACAGTTGGGAATGAAACCCTGAGCGTGGCCATTAAAGGGGAGGACGGTTTTAAAGGGGACGGCGGGGAAGCGGCCAAAATGTCCCAATCCCAAACCACGGTTCACACATTCAGATGTTCACAATCTCACTCTCAATCCGGGTCTGGGTTCCTGCAGAGATCTCAGTTCCTTCTTCCATTTCTGACTGAACTGATTGTACTGAAGACTGAAACAGACGGAAGAATACAGATGAAATAAACATATTACACAACAGTGTCAGAAACAGGACAGTGGATTAATGTTTCAATAACACACATCGACAAATGTTGCCAGAAAACCCACGGATCGGCTGAAATTTTATCACATTATAAACACAAGCACTTATCCGATCGGGAGGGTCAGTATGAGGCGGTGGAGAGCGGGGACAGATCATTGTGTCAGCCAGTTTGATACCAGATCCAGCACTGTCAGTGATGGGTTTGTACTGAGAGCGGAGACGAGATCCTCGGCACCAGAATCTGTGAAGCCGACAATGTGCAGCCTGGAGGTGAGTGAGAGTGAGGATTAAGGACACAGAGACAGGAGGCGGTACAAATCCCCAGTGTTTATCAGTAACACAATTACTGATCACATGAATGTTCAGTGTCAGACACCCAGTGACTGTAAACACAATCTCTCACAGTCTGGTACTTACCACAGTTTCTGTATTTTACACATCGGGTTCCTCAGAGCCACAGACAACAGTTTCAATACTGAATCTCCCAGTTTATTTCACTCAGGTTCAGCGCCGTCTGTAACTCAGTGGGACGGGTGGTCACCAGCACTGAACACTCTGGGAGCAGCTTGCCCTGGATTAAACTGTAAACAATGTCAGACATCTTGCACCGGAATTCAGGATCTGTGCATGTGTATTGGGGTTCTCTGTCTCTCCGGCTGTCAGCAAAATCAATTTTGTCATTGAATTCATCAAAACCATCCAATATAAACAGCAACACCTCTGGGTTGTGTTCTATTTGAAGGCTACGGATGTGCTCATTAATTATACGCCGACTCTGAGACGGGTATCAGTAATATCTGACAACGTAACGTGCCGACAACGTCAGGCTGTATAAACGTTAAAGTGACAGACTCAGTCCAGATTGTGTGTGCAAGGAAATGTGCAAAATCTTCATGAAGCTCGTCATTCCCCGTGACGTCACTCGTTACTCCATTCTGTAGATACTGAACCGGGTCAATAACTTTACCGGGTGTTTGTTATAGGCGGCCCAATAGTAACAGGGATATCGAGGAGCAGATAGGGAAACCGATCCTGGAAAGGTGTAAGAAGAACAGAGTTGTCGTGATGGGAGATTTCAATGTCCCAAATATCGATTGGCATCTCCTTAGAGCTAGGGGTTTAGATGGAGTGGAGTTTGTTAGAACATAGAACATAGAATAGTACAGGACATTACAGGCCCTTCGGACCACAATTTTGGGCCGACCTTCAAACCCTGCTTTCCATATAGCTCACCACCTTAAATTCCTCCATATACCTGTCTAGTAGTCTCTTAATCTTCACTAGTGTATCTGCCTCAACCACTGACTCAGGCAGTGCATTCCACACACCAACCACTCTCTGAGTGAAAAACCTTCCTCTAATATCCCCTTAAACATCCCTCCCATTACCTTAAAGCCATGTCCTCTTGTACTGAGCAGTGGTGCCCTGGGGAAGAGGCGCTGGCTGTTCACTCTGTAGACTCTCACATGGTGGATTGGATAGTGGACTACTTGACAGATAGACCTCAGTATGTGCGGTTGGGAGACTGTAGGTCTGACACGGTGGTCAGCAGCACAGGAGCGCCACAGGGAACCGTACTCTCTCCGGTCCTGTTCACCCTGTACACATCAGACTTCCAATATAACTCGGAGTCCTGCCATGTGCAGAAGTTCGCTGATGACACGGCCATAGTGGGGTGTGTCAGGAATGGACAGGAGGAGGAGTATAGGAAACTGATACAGGACTTTGTGATATGGTGCAACTCAAACTACCTGCGTCTCAATATCACCAAGACCAAGGAGATGGTGGTGGACTTTAGGAGATCTAGGCCTCATATGGAGCCAGTGATCATTAATGGAGAATGTGTGGAGCAGGTTAGGACCTACAAGTATCTGGGAGTACAGTTATACGAGAAGCTAGACTGGACTGCCAACACAGATGCCTTGTACAGAGTCGACTGTACTTCCTTAGAAGGTTGGCGTCATTCAATGTCTGCAGTGAGATGCTGAAGATGTTCTATAGGTCAGTTGTTGAGTGCGCCCTCTTCTTTGTGGTGGCGTGTTGGGGAGGAAGCATTAAGAAGAAGGATGCCTCACGCCTTAATAAGCTGGTAAAGAAGGCGGGCTCTGTCGTGGGCAAAGTACTGGAGAGTTTAACATCGGTAGCTGAGCGAAGGGTGCTGAGTAGGCTACGGTCAATTATGGGAAACCCTGAACATCCTCTACATAGCACCATCCAGAGACAGAGAAGCAGTTTCAGCGACAGGTTACTATCGATGCAATGCTCCTCAGACAGGATGAAGAGGTCAATACTCCCCAATGCCATTAGGCTTTACAATTCAACTGCCAGGACTTAAGAACTTTTTTTTTAAAGCTATTATTAATGCTTTTTGAGTTAGTGATTTAGATGCATATCATATTATTACTGAGTTAAGTATGTATGTAATTAGTTTTTTTGCTACAACAAGTGTATGGGACATTGGAAAAAATGTTGAATTTCCCCATGGGGATGAATAAAGTATCTATCTATCTATCTATCTATCTATCTATCTATCTATCTATCTATCTATCTATCTATCTATCTATCTATCTATCTATCTATCTATCTATCTATCTATCTATCTATCTATCTATTCCTCTTAATATCTTGTACAGTTCTATCTTGTCTACTCTCATCCTCCTTCTCTCCAAAGCGTAAAGCCCTAGCTCCCTTAATCTCTGATCATAATCCATACTCTTTAAACCAGGCAGCATTCTGGTAAATCTCTTCTGTACCCTTTCCAATGCTTCCACGTTAGGTGTGTTCAGGAAGGATTCTTGACACAATATGTAGAAAGCCTAGGAAGAAATGCGGCAAAAATTCAATAAGATTTGTCGAACATGACCTTCCACGCACAAATCTATGTTGACTGTTCCTAATCAGACCCTGTCTATCTAAGAATACTTTCCATTAATTTACAATGTCTGTGACGTCTGATGATGTCAAATATGTCCCCACCCCCGAGTGTTCCGACTTCCTTGAGGTGTTTAGTAAATAGATGGCAACCACACTACTGCCCCATCGGTGCCATGACATGCTATATAGTGAGGGTATCTCGATGACAGTTTGATCTTTTCTAACCGATGTGAGGAACATATAACACGTGTAAGGCTGGTTATTCGGAGACTGTTAAAACTCGCGTGTTTGTGAAATTAGACTGAGATCCGCGTCCCCGAGGTCTCTTCTTTGGGATTTATCAACTTTGAAACTTTTGACTTTTCTAGGATGTTCTCTCACTTACGTTTAGTAGCGTACTCTTCTTATCAGAATTGCAATGTTCTCAAGAAGGGCCTATATTATTCTTATTATTTACTAAGTTTGTATTTGCACATTTTGTTGTATTTTGCACTCGTTCGCTTAGCGTTGTTGGTGCGGACATTCATTGATTCGGTTATGGTTACTGGATTTATTTGATTATGCCCGCAAAAATGCTGCTAGTCGTTTCAACCGATATGGTGACATGTGGCTACTTTCGTAATAAATTTACTTTGAACTCTGAATATGGTCATCCCTGTTTAAATTGATCCGAGAGGACCAGCTTTTCTCGCCTTCAAAGTGAAATCCTCCCTGTCAACTACTGTCATGTTCGCCGCAGTCGGTGGTACAACTCTCGTCCTCACTTAATTTCCTCTTTAGCAGCGCATTCGGACCCGGTCAGCCTGAGATGCCAATCGTACTCATACGTCAAACACATTTCCATAACCAAGTGTCCATAATACTGTCATTCACAACCACCTGCAGATTTTACTGGATTCACTAGTCTCAGAGATGAAGAAAATAGCTTTACTAATTTAAATAAATCCGCTAAAGGTCTATAATTACTATAATTAAATGATTTTATAATATTATAATAAATATCAAAATAAATATAACTATAATATAAATATAATAGATTATAAATATCCCTAAATAATATTTAGGGAAGACAATTGCAAAACATCGCGTTGTCTTCCAATAGACTGTACCATAAAGCACGTCGTCATTAAACAAGAAATTTATAATTGAAAGGTGTTGCTAATAATGTAAATATTGTATTTCAGTTTGCAAGGTGACTGACGTATTTTTAGACTCGGAGATATTTATTTACTCCCCATGAAGCTGCATCGGGGAAGAGCAACAGAATTTGTATATCTTCTCCGATTAAAACTGAATCTTAGCTGCGTGTCTGTGCGTTAAGTCTTCGCGATTATGGACGCGATTAAACAAAAACGTGCATTGGATGGCAAGATGAACATATTATTGTTGGTGAATGTGTAAAAATAATTCAAGTCCAACAATTAAAAAGCTAAAAATGCATTAAATATCTACTACAGCGTGTGTGTGTGTGTGTGTGTGTGTGTGTGTGTGTGTGTGTGTGTGTGTGTGTGTGTGTGTGTGCGTGTGCGCGTGTGTGTGTGTGTGTGTGTGTGTGTGTGTGTGTGTGTGTGTGTGTGTGTGTTTGTGTGTGTGTGTGTTTGTGTATTAACAAGGATAATCATTGCTGGTGGAGACGGGATGTCGCAACGTGCAAAATTACGACCATATAGTTTCAGCTATCACATTAGATCTTGACCTCAGAATTTTACTGTGCCACGTATTCGACTTGCAGTAGTCTGTGTTTCTCACGGGCATTTTATTTTCCTCCAAAATTCAAAAGACTTTCGGGGAGCCATTCAAGGTTGCTTCGTTCGCAGCCACTATTAGTTTGTTCATTAGGTTCCACTTAAAAGTCCTCCACTTCCCTGTCAAATTTTATATCGGTTGTGGGATTAACGACACAGCGATTTTGAGATTGGATGACACAGGAGCCGTATGATCTTGTGAACGTAACGAGAGAGCTTTGGATCAGGATGAACTCAAAAGCAGAGTAAAGTCTAGATTTAGCTCAGACTCAGACTCAAAATTAACAAAACGACACAAACACAATCCATTGGCGAAATCCCAAACAGTAATACGGAAAATGCAACTCTTCCAATTGAGCCCTGAGCGCTCAGTACGAGGACTTCATGCAGGGACTTTCCATGAATAAACATGACAGCAATAATAGGCAGTCTGATAAGGGAGAACGGCATTCATTCTTTTACATTATTACTTTGCATGTCCAGACACCACATTAGGGCTGAGAACATGTATTTTCATTTGAGCTGATTGTCCACTCACTGTGCTTCATTTTCTCAGCCAGTTCACCTGAACCTTCACTTCATTGTTGTACTCCATGTCCAACAAACCATATATCATCGATACAGTTAAAACTGGGACAGCAAGTGAGGGATTACACTCTACCGACTCGCTGTCTACTGGATCATGAAATTCAGTCGGCCTTTGTAAATACCCTTGAAGTGACAATTGAATGATGAACTGACATCACTCCCATGTCACAGCGTATCTACCTTATGGATATCAATCCGGTAAGATTGAGAAAAGAAGTATTTAAATATTCAAAACGGCTTCTCATTGTCCGCACTCTTGTGAAGTGTGCTTGATCAAAGTCACAATATCTGGGAAGAAGTAGATGAACGATATATAGTTACGCAGACAAACAGACAGAGAAACAGTCAGGCAGAGGACAGGCACACCGGCAGACGGCCAGATAGTTAGAGAGATAGATGAATAGATAGGTAGATGTGCAGACACGCATATCGACAGACGAACATATATGTTGTTCAGAAAACTATAATCTGCAAATCAGTGAGCAGAAACGAGGCAAAGGCAATGGAAATAGACAAAGAAGATGCTTTTATTCTTGCCATGTGATCGCAGTAATGGAGGTCCGTTCTCAGGGATGGTTTCATTAAAGCAACTCCAGGTGGACACAATGAGTTGTTTTGTTTTTGATGATCGAAAGCAAACCATTTTCAGATGAGAAGGAACAGCCTGTGACCTGTTGGTCTGCGCTGAGTGTCTGGCTTGAAACAGTCTGAGTTGGGAAGGACAAAATCAGTTACCAAGATCACATGTCGGGGGAAAGGGCCATAAAGATTGAGTCAACGAAATTGAAAGTTAATAGATTAATGTGATAAGGGAAAAATAGGAATAGAAGTTTTCAGGAGTACACGCAGCAACAACTCTGTGGAGACCAGCCATCGCGGAAGTGAATGACCCAAAGCTGAGATCATGAATGTTATATCAGGATGACGAGGAGCGCCCGGCCAGTGTGGATTACTTTCCCCCAGTATTACCTTCCCTATGTGTTGTCACTTTGTGGCGGGTACAAACTTATTGGGCGCACTCGCAGGTATATACTCTTCTTTTCTAACACAGTCGCTTTCCACAATGTGCCTTTCATCCTCGAGGAACTCTCGCGATTTTTTGAATGTTATTCACCTATCATTACACCACGTCAACCAATGCCTCCACTTTACTCCCTTCCATAGATCGGCCTGTTTTGGCCTCAGGCATTTGACAATGTAGGCCACATTATTTTTCCCAAAAGTGTGTATCGATACGATTTCATTCCAAGGTGTGAAAGAGAAAAATTGTTAGAACACCTCCAAAGTAGCAGAGTCTGTAGAAAGTGAATCCCCGTTAACCCTAACCCACGGGATTGCGTCAAGGGTGCAAGTGTGCCAATTTTCAACATGGAGATGACAGGGCGGTGAAAGATCAATTAGACCATGGAAGGTTATGCGAAATATTGGCCGTTATTTAGGATTATATGGTACCGGGGCAGGAAGGGGTCATGGGCATCATCAGAGTAACAACGAAAGATAATTCAGCCGGAATAAGAAAAAAACCAGCAGTGTGTTCCCTATCGTTGTGAGGTGTCTAGCTGGAAGATGAGATGCCGTTCTCCTCATTTATGTTATGCATACGATGGCAGTGGAGAAGACCCCAGACAGAGGAAAGAAGTCCGAATATCAGTGGATTAAGCATTAAATTGTGATGAGCTCAGGATCAACAATGCTAGCAGTCCGAGAAAATCCAGGTTATGTTTTATTTTCCAATGTAGTGGAGACATCATTGTGAACCCTGAAAGTGCAGTAGGCTCGGTCGGCAGGGCACAGCCCTAACAAGCTAATTAAGGTCTGAGACCTTGGTCAAAGTTATCTCAGAGCTCAAATCTCTTGCGGTGCCCAAACTTTTGAATGGTGCTCCTTTCTTATTTTTCACTGTAAAATTGTTCAAAACAAAAATAATATACTAAACTTGCTTAAAATGATGAAAAAAAAAGTTTTTATGACCTCTGGAGATCATTTCAACTTCTCGTCACTTAACTATTCACAGTAACATAAATTTTGACCAGTGGTGCCTCAGACTTTTGCAAGCCACTGTATGTCGCTAATAATAGTTTAGCTCCTATGTGTAACACCCCCTGGTCCTCCGCTTCAAGGAGAGAATGACAGATTCTCCGCTGATATCGGAAATGTTCCATGTTCGACAATTTCCTGGTGAAACACTTGTGCAGCGGCTCCACAGCAATCACGTCCATCACTCACGGGGAGCAGAAAATCAGACTACTATTATAGATTATTGCATCATGACTTTTCCCGTCCGTGACGGAATCTGTTGAGAACATATTGGATGCCGCATTGTAAATCTGCTTCCATACCTTCATTGATGTTTGGACTTCCATTTTTTTTTCTTCCTGTCCACATCAGCACTCCCGAGAACCCCGTCACCCTTTGTGAATATCCCAGCCATACTCACCCATGGAAGGTAACCTCGTACTTCAGTATTGACCCCTGTCTGCCCTTCGCTGACAGCTGACAAAATGACTAATTTAATCCCACAACCGACGACCCATTGAGTGAAGGGCTCTTCTCATGAGCCATTCTGTTCAGACCATTCAATACATAAGTAAATCGAAGTGGCATATTAGGAACATTAAAACAATGTTGTGTTTAAAATGGAAGTGTCAAATAGGCAAATACCATTGTCTACAACACTATCAACAACGCTAGCAATTTAGCGCATCTGCCAAACAATTCTTGTTACAAATGCAATAAATGCAGATGCTATGTCGGTTTAAACATATTCACTAATTCGAGGGTCATGTGTCCGGCGGTTGAATTACTTTGCTTCATACCGATGCGAGCATTGGTGGCCGCTGGTTTACTACACGAAAGACGGCATGTATATCAATTGTATTCACATACAAAACGCTGGGGGTATCTCCGCAGGTCTGGCAGCATCTATGGAAATGAACAAACAGACGATGATTCGGGCCAAGACCCTTCATCAGGGGGTAGAAAGGAAGGAGGAAGATGGCAGAATAAGAACCTCTTGGGGAGAGGGAAGGACAAGCTAGAAGGGAATGGGTGTTGCCAGGTTGGCGAAATAACAGTCTGGGTGATGGTAGGTGAACAAGGCAAAGGGCGGCAGAAGAAGGAAGCTGATAGGAGAGGAGAGTGGATCCAAGGAAAAGGGAAGGAAGAGGGGCGTCATGAGAAGGCGATAGGCAGATCAGGTGGAGAGATACGACGCCGAAGTGGGGAAAGGAAGGAGGGGAAAATACCGGAACTCAACGGAAATCGATGTTTTTGCCATGAGATTGCAGGCTACCTGGACGGAATTTGAGGTGTAGCACATCCGGCCTGAGAGTAGCCTCACTGTGGCACGAGAGGAAGCCACGGGTCGACATATCGGACCGTGAACGGGGATCGGAAAGAAAATGGTTTGCCACTGGGAAATCTCGCTTCTGTTGATGGAGGTGAGGTGTGACCAAGTGTTAATTAATTTGAAGAAAGGTCTTGGCCAGAAAGGTCGACAGATTAATCATTTCCAAAGATGCTGCCTAACCTGTTGAGTTCCTCCAGCATTTTGTGCGTGTTGCAGTAAATCTAATTAAACGTTTACGTGCATTCAGTATCTCCGTGAGCCTGAATATGATATAAGTTTAAGGTTCTTCACTATGTTACAGGAATGTACAAATATCTTATTCTTTATTTTATATTTCTTTATGCAAGATCTATAACCGAGACAATACCCAGAGTGAAACAGAACAGCCCATTGACAGTATAACATTGGTCTATGGTGACAAAGTCCATGGATCCTCGGAATGGATAAGATCAACAATAACAATCATGAAACCGTGAGATGAGCCTGAGATTGTTTCACAACAACATTCACTGAATTCTGCAATCGTCATTTCTTCATCTTTGAGATTTTGTAATTTCGTGTCAACCTATCCACACCTCATCACAACTGGGATTTTAATTGAATGGCATCATCTTTATTTTTACCCCAGCTGTCGGAAGACACGTCAGCCTTGTGTAGAATTGAATATTCAGTGTGCTGGAGCGAGTATAAATGAATGACCGTGGAGATTCATCAGCTCAGAGTTTCTTGGGCGAGATCGCGGGCAGCTGGAAGACAGACTGAATCTCACGGAGCATGCTTGAAGCGTTTTACCGTGTGAGGAAGATATATTACATGATCATCGCCGTTATCGGTGTTCCTGGTAAGAACATAGGTGAACAAATGTTTGCAGTTCTGTGTGCGCGCTATTTGAACTCCTTCAGTCAGTGACCGAGTTGTGAGGCCGGTGTATCAGTGAGTGCGGTGCAGACATTGTGAAGAAACTCTGTGTTCGTTCAGAAATTCCCTTGCAATTTAATCTGTGCCCTCGGATAAAATCCAACTGGCCGTTGCAATGGACGCGGAGTGGAAGATCTGGGAAATGGAATCACTGAAGGGAACTTTCATTTATCAGTGTAAAGCCGCTGTCGAAGTTAACTCCGACAATCCTGCGCACTCGGCACCTTTACGGCCGACTTGCTGTTATCCGTATTAAAAGCGAAACTCGCTTTAAGTTCAAATTGGAACGTATTGCGCTGTATTCTAAGGATTTGCTGAGAGTTGAAGGGGATGCGGGAAGTGGATCACCGGTGTGATTCAGGGGAGAACGGGAGAAATCACTTGTGAGTTTGACTCCGTATCATCGTGAGGAGGTTCTAACATTAGAATAAATGTCTGTCTGTATTTTAGTCAACCTGATTTGTTTTTCTCCACGCCTTATTATTCATGAAGTGAAGAGGGGTTTCCTTTAGAGGTCAGTGCGATACTTCGCTCTGGAACCATACGCGTCGAAGCATTTAGAATAATGCTGCAGTAATTCGGAGTAACACCTAAAAGTGGCAAATATTTTGAGGTGTCTATATTGTCTTTCCTTTGGAGATTGGATGGCTTAAGCACGGAAGTGTGAAATAGCTGAACAGTCAAAGCGTCGGCAAAATATCTTTCAAAGTGAAAATTGAAGTTTTCTGGTTGTATGCCTTGCATTGCGTACAGGAAACAGTGGCCGAGAGTAGTTGGAGATTTTAGAAGAGAAAAGCCATGCTGGGCCCCTGTGGACGCTTGACCATCCAGAGTCGAGGAGGGGACAGACAGACAGACAGACAAACTTTATTGACCCCGAGGGAAATAAGACTAAGTCATGCGAACGGGTGAAACACCTTTGCTTTGATACTTGTGAATTGGCAGAGGAGGGGGGGGAGCGCGGCTTCGCGGTATGGGGAGACTGACATAACACGGGTGACGAGAACACAGCGATCTCCATCGTGACAAAGTTGCTGAGGCGTCCAGGCTTTGCACCTCATTCGAAACCGCGATGGTGGGAGATTCATATTGATTTCTCCAAACTGCCCTCGGTGATCAGCTATTAAACACTGTCAAACACTACTCCTCTCCCTGAAACGAATATCGGACCCTATCGAACAGAATGCACTCGACTGAGGCATTCGGGCCTCCCGCTCTACGACTCTGAATCCTCCAGAAATGAGTCACCTGCAAAGTTTCATTGTTCTCAGTTACCCACTTATTTCTGCCCTGCGACATAGAGAGCGAGGAAACAGCTATTAACTCTTTTTTTTTTGCTGCTCCCCCAGTGAATTTAGTGGCGATCGCGATCCTCTCCCGGGGAAAGTGCGGCCTCTCCACCTGCACCACTCGCTACCTGGTGGCCATGGCAACGGCGGATCTAATAACCATCATATTTCAGGTCATATTGTGGCGCATCAGTTATTATTACTTCCCCGGGACTTTCCTGGACATCACCCCCGTGTGCAGTGTGATCTCTGTCCTGGCAGAGGCAGCCACTGACTGTTCTGTCTGGTTCACCGTCATGTTTACATTTGATCGGTTTGTCGCCATCTGTTGTCAGAAGCGGAAAGCGAAGTATTGCACCGGGAAAACTGCGGCTGCAGTTCTGACAACAACCGGCGTTCTGTTCTGTGTTAAAAATGTGCCCATCTTCTTCATATATCATCAGGTGAAAGTGATTGACAAAACACCCTGGGACTGTATTATAAAGCCGGGCTACTATACGGATCCTGGGTGTGTGGGATATGACTGGTTTTCTACCGTTCTAATGCCATTACTCCCGTTCGTGTTAATACTGCTGTTTAACGCTCTGACAGTCAGACACATTTTAGTGACGAGTCGCGTCCGTAAGGGGCTGAGGGGTCAGAGCAAGGTGGAGAACCGCAGTGACCCGGAGATGGAGAGCAGGAGGAGGTCTGTGATCTTACTTCTCACCATCTCAGGGAGCTTCATCATGCTGTGGTCGGTGTATGTTGCCGAATTCCTTTATTACACGATTTCCGGATTGGATCAGAATAATTACAATGATTCAGAATATATATTTGGACACTCCGGAGATATGTTGCTGGTGTTAAGTTGCTGCACAAACACGTTTATTTATGGGGTAACTCAGTCCAAGTTCAGAGAGCAGTTCATCAGCGCAGCGAAATATCCGCTCACGTCAGTTATTCAACTAATTAATAAACTAAATATTTGAGATCTTCTCAGAGGCTGTCGCAGTGTTTTCCATTTGGACACAACAGAAATGGCGGTCATCAGGAAACGTGGGTGAGGCGAGGATAAACTTGGTTTAGAGCCCGATAGAGACACAGCTCGGAAACAGATCCTTCAGCCCCCGCAGCCCGCGATCTCCATCTCCTTTCACCCTACCTTTCAATTGTTTACCTTCTCACGATATGCCCTCTCTCCTTTCCCCCACACCCCATTTCCACGATGAATCCCGCACTCTAGTGCGATTGTTCATTGGTCGGGTGACCTGAAAGCCGTTCCTTCTCGGTAACAGAGAGGAAACGGATTTCTTCGGGAAAATATTGCAATCACAAGGATAACTGGCGGAATTCACACTGAGTGCTCGGAGAGCTGGTTCTCCCTGGTTTCTGCTCGGTTTGAGTAGGCAGCGTTACAAGTTAATTTAGATGATTACAGCCAACATCGGCACTTTCTTCAATGCGCTATGAGCAGACTGCATTCACTTTTACAGACCTCTTAACTTCAACTCAAATGAGTTGGTATCAAATTTATGATAGTTTTGCCTGCAAAAGGAATGTCTCCCCAAGGTCCAATTATTATCTGCAGAAAGTCTGTTTCTCAAGGTAGCTTCCACGACATAGAACATAGAATAGTACAGCACAATGCAAGCCCTTCGGCCAACAATGTTGTGCTGACCCTCAAACCCTGCCTCACATATAAACCCGCACCTTAAATTACTCCATATGCCTGTCTAGTAGTCTCTTAAACTTCACTAGTGTATCTGCCTCCACCACTGACACAGGCAGTGCATTCCACGCACCAACCACTCTCTGAGTGAAAAGCCTTCCTCTAAAATCCCCCTTGAACTTCCCTCCCCTTAACTTAAAGCTATGTCCTCTTATACTGAGCAGTGGTGCCCTGGGGAAGAGGCGCTGGCTGTCCACTCTGTCTATTCCTCTTAATATCTTGTACACCTCTATCATGTCTCCTGTCATCCTCCTTCTCTCCAAAGAGTAAAGCCCTAGCTCCCTCGTTGTGAGGTAGGCGCCGTAATTTCTCATTTCTTTGTTTTTTTGTAATATATATATATAAAGGAGCTAACAAAGAATTTGAACGAACACCGACTGTAGATGCGGTCCGTAGCCACTTTAGTAAGATTTTAGGCGAAGGCACATTTATGCACATCTTATGCACATTTAGCATGAGGTGACGATCAAATCGACAGTACACAGGAGCGGGATTCGGCACAACTTAGCTATCTCCTGGAATTTCGGTTCGATACTTTTTGATAAGGAAGGCACAAAGATCTCTTCCAATGTCGCAACATTCTGTGTTCTTCTTTCCCATAAAATTAACCTGCTCACTGTGCCAGAATCAGTGATGAAATCAGGACCCCCAGCGCTGTGTTTTCATCCCTGCACATTGTAACTTGTAACTCCGGTCTGATGGAGACAGAAACCCTGCCCCCTGCACATGTGATCACATAACCCCTGCTTCCGACATTTCAAACCGCCTCAATATGGGTTTCTGATTCTGCGTGGTTATGGTATATTAAGACCGCTCTCAGACCTGACAAACCATGTTTTCCCACATCGGGTTCCACCTGTTAGCGTGTCCTCTTTCCTCCACCTCCAGGGAAGCTGCATCTACACGCAAACTCCTCACTTGCAAAGGTTGCTTATACCCTTGACGCAGGAAACCACATCAACGTCACTTTCCCGATACCGTGTCCGAATTGCTCATCTCCGGGTATCTTCCCTGCCCACTCTCCTCCTCAACAATCCTCTCTTCACAGTAACGATCTGTGAGATTATAAATATAACAACCAAAACGATCTATTACACAGATTCCGTACCGCTCCACTACTGATCAGTAAAAACTCTCTGCCCTCAGACCCTTCACTTTTCCCAACTCCAAATCCAGTTTTCAGACCCAGATATGCCCGCAGATCCGAATCTACTGCATGCTCATTTAAGACCGTAAGACATAGGAACAGAATAAGGCCATTTACCCATCGAGCCTACTCTGACATTCCATCGTGGCTGATCTAGGACCCCGCATACAGTTGACCTCCTCATATCACTTGGTGCCCTGACTGATCAGAAAGCAATCAGCTTCCACCTTAAATATAGACGCGGACTTGGCCTGCAACTCAGGAGCCCAGATGATTTTGCTCTATGGCTAAAATAAATCCTCCTTACCTCTATTCTAAAGGGGGTCTCCCCTCATTTCTGAGGCTTTGCCCTCTAGTTTTGGAAAAGTCCATCAGAGGGAAATCTTCCCCACATCCACCCTATCTAGTTCTTTCAACATCCGGTAGATTTTAATGATATCCCCACGCATTCTTCGAGATTTCAGTGAGTACGTGCCTATATCTGCCAGCTGCTCATCATATGTTAGCTCCTTCATTCCTCGGGAAGCTCGCCCTGACCCTCCCCATTGACAACACATCCTTTCTGAAATATGGTGACAAAAACGATTGACAATGCTCCACGTGCCTCCTAAATAGCGACTTCTAAATGCTCATCAATATTATGCTTTCTTTCATATTATGCTTGCTTTCATATTATGTACTCCTCGAAATAAATAGAACATTTGATTTGCCTTCCTTACCACAGACTCAACCTGTAAGTTTACCGTGTGGGAGTCTTGCTGGGTGGACGGGTCAGTCGTGCAGAGGAAGCCATGCGATTGCAGGAGGACTCATAAGTCCCGTTGCGCTTATGACGTTTGAACTTTCTCCCCATTTAGATAATAGTCTGCACTATTGTTCCTTTTACCAAAATGCATTCTCATATATTTCCCAACACTGTATTCCAACTGCCAATTGTTTGCTCATTCTTCCAATTTTTTAAAGTCCTTCTGCAATCGCATTGCACGACTTACCATTCCACATATCTTCATATCATCCGCAAACTTTACCACAAAGCCATCATCTTTGAAAAACAACCTGAATAACAGTGGTCCCAATGCTGACCCCCTGAAGAGCACCTCTACTTGCCGACAGACAACCAGAAAAGGCCCTTGTATTCTCACCAGCTGCCTCCTGCCTGTCACCTTTTCCGCTATCCACACCGGCACCTTTCCTGTAACACCATATCTTCTTCTTCTTCTTCTTCTTCTTCTTCTTCTTCTTCTTCTTCTTCTTCTTCTTCTTCTTCTTCTTCTTCTTCTTCTTCTTCTTCACCCTCATCTGTGGCAGCTTATCAAACGCGTTGTGAAATGACATCCACTGCCTCTCCTTTGTCCACCCTGCTAGTTACTTCCTCGAAGAAGGCTAACAGTTTTCTCAGGCAAGATTTCCCATGAGAGAAACCATACTGTCTTTGACTTATTTTATCATTAGTCACCAAGTACCTCTAATCCTCATACTTAATAATAGATTCCAACAGTTTCCCCACCTTTGTGGCTCTCGAGCCAATAATTTCCTTTCTTTTGCCTTCCTCCCTTCATAAAGAGTCGAGTGACATTTGCAATCTTCCAGTTGTCCGCAGCCGTGCCAGAATCAAGTGATTGTTCTAAGATCATGCTTCGGTTTGGTTTCAGGATTCAACCTATCAGCAACCTACCTCAGAACTCCGGAATGGAGGTCACCTGGCCCTGGTGTCTTATCTACATTCAAACCTTTGAGTTTGTCTCGCAGGTTCTCCTTTGTAATTGAATAGCGCTCGCTCTTGCTTCCAGACGCTCGCGGAACTCTGGCACACTGCTAGTATATTCCACTGTGAAGGCAGATGCAAAGTACCCATTACGTTCATCTACCACTTCCCAGTCCCCTACTACCCCCTCACGAGGATCGTTTTCCACTACCAACTCTCACATCCCTTTTACTCTTTATATAACTGGAAAAACAGCTTGGTATCCTGCTTTATATTATTGACGAGTCTATCCTCATATGTCATCTTTACCTTTATTATAGCTTTTTAGTTGCCTTCTGTTGTATTATAGAAGTTTCGAAATTATCCAGTTTCTTACTTTAGATGCGGTTTCTATGCACCCTTTAACTTTGTCAGACACGGTTGCCGGTCACCGCCTTTGAAAACCTCTTCTTCTGTTTGGTATATCTATCTTGAGCCTTGTGAACTATTCCCAGAAACTTCAGCCTCCTCTGCACTGACGTTATCCCTGCTGTTCCCTTTCAATCCACCTGAGTCGCAGCCTCGTCTTTCATGTCCCACAATGGCCTTTATTTCATTGGGATAGAGATGCATGTGCCTTATGCTTCTCCGTCTCAAATTGCAGTGTGACTTCAATCATATTATGATCCCTGCCTTCTAACGGTTCCTTTGCGTTAAGTTCCCTAATAACTATCGGGGTTATTACACAACACCCAATCTAAGACAGCCTTTCACTGAGTAGGCTCAAGCACAGGCTGCTCTAAAAAGCCATCCTGTAGGTAATTAAAGATTTTACTCCCTGGCGATCCGACACCCACCTGATTTTCCCAGTCGCCCTGCATATTGAGATCCCCCGTTACAATTGTGTCATTACCCTATTGCCTGCCTTTTCGAGCAACCTCTGCAATCTCAACCCACACTTCGGCTACTATTCGGAGGCCTTATATGTTTTTCATGCTGTTTTTTTCTTTACCCTTGTAATTTCTTAACTCCACGCAATCGAAAGTTGAAAAATTCTCTCTCCCCATGTCACCTCTTTCTGAAGATGTAATTCCAACTCTTAACAACAGATTCACACCACCGCCTATGCCTTGCTGATTGTTCTTTCCATACAGAGTATATCCTTTGATGTTAAGCTCTCAAATATGCCCTTCCATCAGCCTCGACTCATTGATGCCCACAATATCATACCCACCCATCCCTAATTGCGCTACGAGGTCGCCCACTTTATCCTGATTGCTACGCGCATTTAAACAGAGCACCCACAGTCCTCCAGCCTTCGCTATTTTGAATTTTGTCTCTTCGGTACAATCTAACTCTTTGCTCTGACTGCATATGTAGTAAGTACTTGGTCTGTGCTTTCTTACATTCAGGTAACACCCATCATCTGGTTGTTAACCTTCTCTCTCATCCCCAGCTCTATCAACCTGGTTCACACCCCCTGCCATATTAGTTTAAGCCACCCCATGCAGCTCTTGTAAATCTGCCTGCAAGAATAATGCCCCCCTCTCAGATTCAAGTGCAACTCGTCCCTATGGAAGAGGTCCCACCTGCCCCAGAAATGTTCCCAATTATCCAGAAATCCGAATTCCTGCTCCCTGCTTCAATTCTTCAGCCACGCATATATCTGCCACTTCATTGAATCCCATCCTTACTGTCGCAGTCACAGGCTGTAAACCCGAGATTACTACCCTTGAGGTTCTGCTTCGCAGCTTCTTTCCTAACTTCCTATCTACTATTTTTTTTCAGGACCACCTCCCTTTTTCTTCCTATTTCGGTGGTTACAATATGTACCAGGATTTCTGTTTGTTTACACTCAATTTTCAGGACACGTCCAGAAATGCCCTGGATCCTGGCACCTGCGAGGCAAACTACAATCTTTGTTTCCTGTTTGCCAGACTCAGTCACAGAGTCACGGCCAAACGTTTGCTTCCATCCGGTAGCTCATCCCCCCAGCAGAACTCAAAATGCGGTACTTATTGTTGAGAGAGACGGCCACAGTGACCTCCACACTCTGACTTGTCTCCCACCCCTCACTTGACAGTCAACCATTAATCTGTCTCCTGAACCATTGTTGTGACGGCCTCCTTGTAGCTCCTGTCTATCACTGTCTCACTCTCCCTCACAAGCCGATGGTGCTGCAAGGACGTGGCTGGGGACGAACCCAAGTGCAGGACACGGGCGCGGAGGCAGAGTTGTGAGGCGTTAGCACAGTAGCGAACAGGGAACCGGTATCCAGGAGAGTCTTTACACGGAGACAAGGTTTACGTAGACTATCTAGGAAATGGTGCGGAGCTTAGAACTGACAGTCCTAAGGAATCCAGAAACGAGGTTTACTTACACTAGAGTCGACCAACGAACTGGAAAAGCATGGCTGTAACGCCCGAGTTTTATCCTAGGTTCGCTAAAGGAAACCAGGTGCGCTGTAATTAATGGAATTGGGAACAATTGGGAATCAGACGAGGGGATTAAGGCTCAGTCCAGGAGATAATAGCAAGATGGGGGGGGGTGGTGTTGCCAGACGGGGCCATGACAGATGGGCATCGAGCTGGATTCCAGTCCCTGGCACGCTCTCTGAGGAGCTGCATCTCGGTGCATCGGGCGCCGATATGGCATCCGGGACACTGGGAGTCTACGGAACATCCCACATCTGACGTCAGAACAGAACACTGGCTCTGCAGACATACTCGCTCAAGATCTGAATACAAAATAAGGGATGAACTTACCTACTTACCTTCCCTCCGGCTGTTCTCACCGCAGCCCTGCTGAGCCAATACTTTACTACCCTGTTTCAGACTATTCAGAAGGCGGCCACTCCCAATCCAATGGCTAGACTGAGAGAGTGAACCAGGAGTTGGAGACAATCAGGCATTGTTTTGTCTCCTCCAAACCCCCGTCCTGGAGGTCACAATTGGTTTAAGCAGAGATCGCCCACAATAACCTCCAGTCGTCCTTTGAATCCCAGAAGAGGTTCCAGCCCCCGCTCTACCCTGAGCAACAGACTGATGCAGGAGTTCCTGCTGCTCAACAGTCGACCCAGCGCTACAAGCGCTCCTGGAGATGAGCCAGGGCTTCTCTGCTGCGCGAACAGAAAGAACAAATCCGGCAGGCTGATCCGTTCCTTCGACAGGCAAGGACATTCAAACCAGGAGCGGGATTTTGGATGCACCAAGGGATCTTCGCATGAAAGTTCGGAGCCGCAAATTGGCACCTCGCTATATGGGACCCGTTTGTCGTGGAAACGGCTTTTAACGAGGTGTCGTATAGATTATGTCTACCAGCATCACTGAAGATATACCCAGTATACGATGTTAACAGCCTGGCCCGAGTCACCGCGCCCCACCCTCCTCCTCGCTTGATGGTTGGTTTCCTGGTCTATATGGTGCGGCGCCTCCTGACGAAGGACATCTTTGACAAGTCGCTCATCCAGGACTTCCAGCGGACACAGGTCTGTGACGCCTCAGCGGCTTGACCAAGGGAGGGCATTCCCTGTCCGAAACACAGTAACGGTAGCGCAGCAGTTACGGCAATTGGGCTAGTGAATATGCATGTATCAGCTAATTATTACTTTTCGTCGATACTTGAGCAAAGCACAGCAATGGTTTGCTGCCTGCTTGCATCCCGCATTGCCTGAGAAATTGGGCTGTCAAGTCCACTGGCTCTGAAGATGAGCTGTGTTCATTTTACATTTAATTATTCCTTTCAGCTCAGTGTTGGCTTCGTTTTCCACTATGAGCGTAATATTCAGTACCCTGTTTGGTTCAGAACTCTTGACCCACATCATAGTGGCTCTCTCTCTCGGCACTTCGATCATATCCGAACGGGGCAGACAACAGCTATCATACGAACATAGGGTAAGACAGTGTCCCATGTGTCGTTTAACCATTTTAGCTAACATGGCTTTTAAAGTCCTGCTCATCTCTTCAATAATCGCACTGCGTTGTGGTCGATAGGGGATATGGAACCTCTCTTATACCCCAAACTGTTACATTAGATTTTGTATCACCTGTGTGGTGAAGTCGGGACTTTCATCTGATTCCAACGTCCTTGGCAATCCCTAACAGGTAGAAAACTCTCTCGGACAAAATCCCGTCCGTAGCGTCAGCCGTCTTCATTATCGAGTTGAGAAGAACTCTATCCACTTGGTGAACGCATCCACTATCTTGAGGATTTATTTCAGTCCGCCAGCGGATGGAGATAAAGATCCAATAACATAAACCTGCATATTAACACATGGTCCTACTACGGGAGTGCGTGTCCTGAAACTGCTTCGCCAGCCGATTTATGTGGATTATCACCGGGCAGAAATCAAACAATTCTTACGATAATGTTCTGTATCTCGTCGCAATTTTCGCCACCGGATAGATTCTTCATCTGCTCCATAGTTCTATCTTCTCCTTGATGCCAACAAATGTCATCGTGCCAATATATCACCTGGGTCGTGACTAAGTCTATGTGTGTACAGTTTGGTGGTTTCTCTGTCAGCCCTGTCATCTGGATTCCATTTCACCACCCAACTTGATTCTAGTTTCCTTAACTCACCAGCCTCACCGCTGCTTTCCTGGGAAGTCCTAAACTGAGCATTCAACATTTTTAAATCCATAACTGTTTTATCTTGTCTTCGCAGATATTTACTTCACCAAGAGAACTGATGGTACAGGTTTGTCATCTGCTGAGTTATAACCTCCATCCTCCAAATGTGAAACTTGAGCTTTCCTCACATTCCTACTCACAAGCTCTCAAAGTTGCACAAAACAAGGTAGTCAATATCATATTAATGAAAAATACAGATGGCGAAAAAACAGACACGTCGTAAGTTGTTATAAGAAAATCGAAAATAATATTATATGATTTCTGAGTGGGACATCACTTGAATCATTTCATACTCTGGTGCACATTGAGGAATACGTGACAGAATCGGCAATAATAACAGTGCAGAGATACACGGAGAATGGAGCAATTTAAAATGGCTGAGGGAATGTATTCATATAAATGTTGCTAGAATATGAATCGCGATGCATTTGTTTCGGTTAATTTACTTAATTAATCTTATTTATTTATTTATCTATCCATTTATTTATTTAAATTAATGAGATTATTTAATTTTTTTTTTCATTCAAAATTTGAAATGTTGAGTTGTGAAGCCACACAAAGATACAGATCAAGCGCTGCTCAATTGGCGTGAACAATGACGCCGGGCCGAATGGTCCCTTTGCTATGTGAATCTGTTACGCCGAATGTAGCAATCAATACAACCGTCAGCATTCATCAGTGCAGTCTCTATCTCAAAATTGTAACATAAATGTACTGCAGGAGACTCTTGTTCTAAAAATAGCTCAGGGAATACAGTATTTATTTTAAGAGTATTTGCTAGATTTGAGGAACAGCGGCAAAGAAGGGAAAAAATAATCCCGCTCGCACTGAATCAGCGGCTCAGAGGTACAGGACTGAGACTGACAGATACAGAATGAAACCCACACTCCCACACTGTAACAGAGACTGACGGATAGAGAATGAAACCCACTCTCTCACACTGTAACAGAGAGTGACAGACACAGAACGAAACCCACACTCCCACACTGTAACAGAGACTGACAGATACAGAATGAAACTAACACTCTCACAATGTAACAGAGACTGACAGGCACAGAAAGAAACCCACACTCTCACACTTTAGCAGAGACTGACAGATACAGAATGAAACCCACACTCTCACACTGTAACAGGGACTGACAGATACAGAATGAAACCAACACTCCCACACTGTAACAGATACTGACAGATACAGAATGAAACCCACACTCTCACACTGTAACAGAGACTGACAGATAAAGAATGAAACCCACACTCCCACACTGTAACAGAGACTGACAGATACAGAATGAAACCCACACTCTCACACTGTAACAGAGACTGACGGATACAGAATGAAAGCCACACTCGCACACTATAACAGAGACTGGTAGACACAGAATGAAACCCACACTCTCACACTTTAGCAGGGACTGACAGATACAGAATGAAACCCACTCTCTCACAATGTAACAGAGACTGACAGATACAGAATGAAACCCACACTCTCACACTGTAACAGAAACTGACAGATTCAGAATGAAACCCACACTCCCACACTGTAACAGAGACTGACAGATACAGAATGAAACCCACACTCTCACACTGTAACAGAGACTGACAGGCACAGAATGAAACCCACACTCTCACACTTTAGCAGGGACTGACAGATACAGAATGAAACCCACACTCTCACACTGTAACAGAGACTGACAGGCACAGAATGAAACCCACACTCTCACACTTTAGCAGAGACTGACAGATACAGAATGAAACCCACACTCTCACACTGTAACAGAGTCTGACAGATACAGAATGAAACCCACACTCTCACACTGTATCAGAGGCTGACAGATACAGAATGAAACCCACAGTCTCATACTGTAGCAGAGACTGACAGATACAGAATGAAACTCACACTCTCACACTGTAACAAAGACTGACAGATACAGAATGAAACTCTCACACTGCAGCAGAAACTGACAGATAGAGAATGAAACATTCTCACACTCTGTAGCTGAGATTGGTATGTATAGAAGTAAATGCATCCACTCTCATACTGAAGCAGAGATTGACAACTATAGAACCCCACACTCTCAGGCTGCAGAGGGGTCTAATATCTACAAAATAAACGGTACAGTCTAACATTGCACCGGAGACTGCTGGGTACAAAATGAACCACCCCTCTTCACACTATACCCGCGACAAGCAGGTGGGGAATGAATCACACACTCTTATAGTATCCGACTGAATGTCTCCCGTTTGTTGATTGTCTCTGCTCTGCTGTAGTTCTCTATCACTAATCCGTAATTCATGTGAATTCCATACCGATCGTCTCTCATTTTCTGTTTGAAACGTATTGCATCCTGAATCATGTTCTCTCCAACAGAGCGAGCTATCACTCTCTGTTCTCCAAACTCACTGTTTTTTTTTCTCATTCTGCTAGAATATCTTTTGATTTCGCAACATGGTTTGCACTTCTGTTTTTTTCGTCGCTTAATCAATATGTAGACTCAACCGTAAAATATATTTCTCAACGAGTTCAGTGGCGAAAGAGAAAGGAATGAGCAGGGATCGGCGAAAAAATTAATACATGCAATGCCGAGTGACTGGGAGAAGTGGAGAGAGAGAGAGAGAGAGAGAGAGAGAGAGAGAGAGAGAGAGAGAGAGAGAGAGAGAGAGAGAGAGAGTGATATAGAGAGAGAAAGCGATAGAGAGGCAGAGTTGCAAAGGGGGATGGAGGGGGACAGAAAAAGAGAGAGAGAGGCAGAGAGAGACAATGACAGAGAGTGACAGTGTCAGAGAAGCAAAGATAGGAGAGAGAGCGGGAGGGAGAGAGAGAAAGCGAGAGAGAGAGAGTGAGAGAGATAGAGAGAGTAGATAGCAAGAGTGGAGAGAAGGACACGGGGCACTCTGATGAGGTAGAGAGTGGCCAAGTGGGACAGAACTTCACTTTGTTTATTTGTGCCAAGTTCATCTGTGTATATTGTCCTTGTTTTCATAAGTGTCTGTGTGCTGTGTGTATCGTTGTGCTGTATGCCCCGGGCCGGAGAAACTTTGTACCGTGTGTGGGTGCGCATGCATGTAGTTAAATGACAAAAAACCTGACTTGAATTGACTTGAAGTAAGACAGTGTGTGTGAAAGACAGAGGGAGAACGTGTTTGCGGGAGAGAGACGGAGAAAGTGTGTGTGTGTGTGTGCATGTGTGTGTATGCGTGCGTGTGTGTGTGTGTGTGTGTGTGTGTGTGTGTGTGTGTGTGTGTGTGTGTGTGTGTGTGTGTCTGTGTGTGTGTGTGTGTGTGTGTGTGTGTGTGTCTGTCTGTCTGTGTGTGTGTGTGTGTGTGGTGATAACGGTTATCTGGCATCTGACATTATTTGGAGATGCTGCATTTATTTCTACCAGGGCACTGAGGAGGATATCCTAACTACACAGGGATTTTACGGTAAAGCAGGAAATGATGGCATCTGTTTACGGAGACGAATCTATAAATGGCAGAAAATATAATGCCAGAATTCACACCAGAGTCCAACGTGTTGATGTTTCTGGTCGTAACCCACAGGGCAGTGAATGGCCGCCTATTAGCCCAGTAGATTCCTACAGCTGCTTCAACACCACCGTGTTTCAGCATCTAACTGTTCAGCAGGTGGATTCAGCAGCGGCTTTGTCTGCCACTTTACTGTTTCAAAATCCAGGGCAGGAGCAGGAAATTTTATTCATATGCTTTATAAGATATATAAGAGGTACTTCTACAAACACACGGGCAGATACATAAACATTCCAACACACACACACACATGCACACACCGACAAACAAATAAACACAGGGATACACACAAATCCACATAACCACGCGCACACATGTACATACTGAGACTACAGATATGGAGAAGATAGTGTAAGAGATGGAGGGAACCCAGGACAGCTCCGGAATTCAAGGTATTGAAAATAAATAATATACAGGAGAGGCTGATATAAATGACGTAAACACTGATGTCGTCCAGGGCTGGTGGAGAACTGGAGAGGGTGTCTGTGTACACAACGGGGATGGTTTATATCTGGTGGCACATAGTTGGGCGGGGTGGGCCTGAGCAGTGACGCCAGTTTCTCAGTAGTTTATCAGTCAGCCGCATGCTGCAATGTGGAACATTGGATTATTCCAAATGTGAAACCTGTGCTTCCCTCACGTTCCTACTCACAAACTCTCTCAGTACCACATTGAACAAGGCAGTCACTATTTTATCAAAAAAACATGGATGGCGCGATGCAGACAAATATGTAGCTCACATAAGAAAATCAACATCAATATCACGTCAGTTATGAGTGGGACATCACATGAATAAAGTTGTGCACATTGAGGGACGGATAAATGAGAGATCAGAGATACACGGTGAAGGCAGCAATTTAGAATTGTTGAGGGAAATCTATTCATATACATGCTGCTGGAACATGAAACATTCTGCCTCTGTGGGTTATATTTCTATCAATTCATGAATTTACTTACGCACTTATACATTTAAATTAAAGCATTCATTTAAAGTGTTTGATGTCAATCAACATTGAAGCAGTTGTGTTAACAAGACATAGGAAATTACAGATCAGTTGCTGTTCGGCTCGCTCTATGTGGTTGAGTAACGAATAGCATGAGGAAAGATGCCGGGCCGAATGTTCTGCTTGCCCTATGACTCTATTATCCGGAATGTACTGCTCAATACAATTGATATTATTCATCAGTGATCTCTCTATCTCACAATTATAACATGAAACAACTATAGGAGGCTCTTGTTGCAAAAATAGCTCAGGGAAGACAGCAACTATTTTAAGAGCAGTTACTAGATTTGAGAAAGTGAGAGAAAAAATATACCGGCTCCCACTGAATCAGTGACTTACGGGTACAGGACAATTAACGCTCGAGAAGAGACTGACAGATACGGAATGAACCCAAACTCTCACACTGTAACAGAGACTGACAGATACAGAATGAATCCCGCACTCTCACACTTTAACAGAGACTGACAGATACAGAATGAAACCCACACTCTCACACTGTAGCAGAGACCGACAGATGCAGAATGAATCCCACACTCTCACACTGTAACAGAGACTGACAGATACAGAATGAAACCCACACTCTCACACTGTAGCAGAGACTGACAGATACAGAATGAAACCCACACTCTCACACTGTAACAGAGACTGGCAGATACAGAATGAAACCCACACTCTCACACTGTAGCAGAGTCTGACAGATACAGAATGAAACCCACACTCTCACACTGTAACAGAGACTGACAGATACAGAATGCAACCCACACTCTCACACTGTAGCAGAGACTGACTGATACAGAATGAACCCCACACCCTCACACGGTGGCACAGACTGTCAGATACAGAATGAACTCCATACTATCGCACTAGAGGAGAAACTGGTATATACGGTATGAAATGCACAGACGCACAGTCTGTTGGAGAGGGAGTGTTTGTGTGTGAGTATATCTGTGTTTGAGTGGGAGAGAGTGTATCTGTGTGCGTGTGTATGTCAGAGAGAGTGTATATGTGTGTGTGGAAGTCTGTGTGTGTGTGTGTGTGCGTGTGTGTGTACAAGAGTGTTTGTGTGTATGTGTGTGTTGATAATACTTTTCATTATACCTTTATTTGATGACGTGGCGAAGGACACTGTAAAGGAAATGCCAAAGACACCGTCATTTTTATGTTAAAACAGGAGATCAAATCGGAACGGAATCTATACATTTCAGGAAGTATTTTGTTGAATCATGCCGGTATTTACACCATGGAGAAACGTGTTCTGGTTGTGCTCGTAACCCATAGGGCAGTGAGTGACAGCCTTATCAGCCCATTATATTCCTAAAGCTAATTGAACGCCACAGTATTTCAGCATCTTACTGTTCCTCAGGCAGTTTCAACAGCGGCTTTGTCCGTCACTTTACCGTTTCAAAATCCAAAGCGCGAATAACAAATTTTGTGCATGTACATTTTGTGATGTATAAGAGTTGCACACAATCATCCATACACATGCGCACATACAATAACACACACACACACACACACACACACACACACACACACACACACACACACACACACACACACACACACTGCAACGGAGTAAGTCCTGTTCCTTCAGAAAGCGGTACAACATCTTTTCAAGTAATTTTAAATCGGATTTCCAGTATCATTCTTTTATTTTTCATGCATCAATAAAACTTCCATGTAGAGCTTAGTTAGTCGAGAGAGAAAAAACAAACAAAAACTTTTTCCTGTTGCTCTTGAAGTTGATAAAATTTCAGCGTACTTTGATGATCAATATAAATATATGTTCCTGCAATGAGATTTGCTTTGCTCAGTACGCGACCGGACGGAAGGTGTGGTCAGAGAGAAACACAGAACAGAGAGAAGCAGAGGAAAAGAAACAGACTGTGACTTGACTTCGGGATGTGAACAGAGATAAAGCCGGAGATATGCGGGGACAGCGATGGAGCAGGTCGGAGATGGAGATGGAGTTGAAAAAGAAGGAAAACAACGCGCGCACACACTCTGTTCCAGCCCGATCATGTCTATCTCACGGTGAAAATCACTAGTCTGCAATGAGATTAAATTCTGTTCCGAACGGGACCGGACGAGTGGACAGAGAAAACAGTGAACAGAAGAAACAGATTTTCACGGGACCTCAGGATGTGAACGGAGATGAAGAGACAGATAGGAAAGGACAAAGCGGAACAGTCTGGAGATGGAAAAGGAGTTCGAAAAGGAGAGAAAAGACTCACACACACACACACACACACACACACACACACACACACACACACACACACACACACACACACACACACACACACACACACGCGCGCGCGCGCGCGCGCATGCGCATACACACAGGCACACACATATACACACACACGCACGCTCGTACTCACAAACCCACAATAACGCACATACACTCAAACATAGATACACACAGATACTAAAGAAGTGGAGAAGATAGTTTAAAAGATGGAGGGAACCGTGGACAGTTCTGGACTCATCGAAACATTATACCGGGAAGGTGATCAAAATGACGTAAACATCGATGTCGTCCAGGACTGAAGGAGAACTGGACAGAGTGTCTGTGTACACAACGACTATGTTTTATATGTGGTGACACATAGTCGAACGGGGTGTGATGGGTTTGATGTCTGAGCGGCCAAAGTGGAACCGCTGAATTAAGAAAAACGAACGGTATTAAATGAAAGTGTGCAGGAGGAGACTGGGAGGGGTTTTCATGTGTCCCTGGATCCAGAGCACACTGAGGAGAAACCGGATCTATTTACAGATGACACTGCAGGCGTGACAATGAAAAGTGCAGAAAATGCTGGAAACATCGATTCCGGAATGCTTGTGAAAAGAGAACCACTGTGAAAATGTCAGTTTGGAAAATAGGAACAGTCATGACCGCTGCCAATACAGCTGTGGAATGTTGTAAATGAAGCCGCTCATTGCTCACTTACTGGTCTCGTTACACATTATGGTCGAATTACGCAGAGGGATCTGACTGCGGTAATGCCAATGATACTGACGTGTTCGTGTTACATTCCCACAGTATTTGCACCTGAGACACTGCCGGTGATGTAATTTGTTTGTTCAATAACAACGGTCAGAGGTGGGACCTTGTCACTGGAGATCGATCCCCTGTATAAATCAGAGCCTGTTGCAGTACGTCAGCCCAGAGTGTCTTGCCGAGCTGTGCAATTCAGAGCAATCGCGTTCACTGCGTCACTCAAATGGGATATCCAGTAATCTTCTGCATAGAAGACATTTACTACCCTGTTATTACAGCCGTTGGAATTCCCGGTAAGCCGCTGTTACACCTGCAAACGGCAGAAACTGAGAGTTAATTCCGATGTTCTGAAGTGTTTCTCTCGCTACTTGTTTCCACAGCCACCTGCCCAGTCCCCGCATTTCAGTCATGGGCGGAAGGCGCTGACAATATTAATCCCATTGCTTTCGTAGCAGACAGCGCTCCATATTGGAGCCGAGAAGCTGCCTTTGACTGAAATACTCTCCGCTGTCTCGATATCATGTAATAATTGTAAATCGAAAAGTCTGCACGGGAGGACACCGGGCTACACTGCATCCGTGGGAGCCAGCCGACCTTCTGTTCTGTCCGTATGAATCGACTGTGAATTGCCTGACTGAGTGATGGAACAACGCGAATGTCTCATTTATGTTAGAAATATGAGCAGAGAGAACCGCCGATGTGGATTTCATTTCGGCTCAGACCAGTGACGTTGATATATCATACCCATTCCTTACTGCGGCCAGGAAGCGTTTAACCAGCTGTCATCTGGTCGGTTTGGGAATTCACCCATATTGAACCCATTTACAAAACTCGCGGAGAGTTCTCTGTCACACCGATATTGCACACTGTCAGCGGGTTCATATGTTTTGGGTCCAGTTTCCACCATTTGTAGCAGAGAAAAAACACAAGATGAAGTCTAATAATAATAATTTTGCTCTATTGCCCTGACAGGTCAGTAATTTCTCTGCTCCTTTCCCTCCCTCTTGCAGTTAACCTGGTGGCGATTGTTATCCTGTCCCGAGGAAAGTGCGGTGTCTCCAAATGCATCACTCGCTACCTGCTGGGAATGGCAGCGGCCGATCTCCTGGTCGTTATCTCTGACCCTCTGCTGAAGTGGACTGTTCTCATGTACTTTTGGTATTCCTTCCTCTATTGGACTACCGTTTGCAGGGTTGTTCGTTGCCTGCTTTTAGCAAGCACCGGCGTCTCAGTCTGGCTGACAGTCGCGTTCACCTGTGACAGATTTGTGGCCATTTGCTGTGAGAAGCTGAAAACAAAATATTGCACCGAACGAACGGCGGCTGTGGTTATCGGGACAGTGAGTGTTCTGGGCTGTTTAGAAAGTGTCCCTTTCTACTTTACATTGGAGCCTTCGATGATAATTGATGTTGTTTTCTATGGCTGTGTGACCAAAGAGAATTTCTATACGTCCCCCTGGTGGACCGCACTTCATATGATTCATCGCATTTTCATGCCCTGTCTCCCGTTCGTTCTGATTTTATTGTTCAATACTCTGACAGTCAGACGGATTTTTTCCGCCAATAAAGTCCGGATGGGGCTCCGGGGCCGCAGCAACGGAAAGAATGACAAGGACCCGGAGATGGAGAACCGAAGGAAATCGGTCGTTTTACTATTCAGTATAACCGGTAGTTTTATATTTCTGTGGTTAACTCTGCTGGTTTTTGATATCTACGTACTGATTGCAAACATCCCTCGTTACTTGGACACTGATCCGATTTATATCGCAGAATCCACGGCGATGATGCTGCAGATCCTCAGCTCCTGCACCAACACATGTATTTACGCCGTGACTCAGAGCAAGTTTAGAGAGGAGCTGAAGAACGCGGTAAAATACCCGCTGAAACTGTTACACAAATTCCGTAAATCATAGAGCGACTTGTTGCTTTCTGTCGGAGATTTCAATCAAACACCATGTTTCCTTCATAATCTATGCACTTGCCGATATGTCGAACCACGGGTAACAACTGAGCGCTGTGAAATACGCATGCGTTTTGTGATGATATATTTCACTCTCTGTTTTCCCCGTACGGGTGAAATGTGTCCTTCATCAAATATGTAATATGTAGCGGTCACCTCAGCTGTAATTCACCCCGATGGAGGGTCTATCGTCAGGTCCCTCTGTTCCCTGTTTCTCGCTGTCCACCCGGTCCGGTCCCGTTCGGAACAGAATTTAATCTCATTGTAGACGAGTGAGTTTCACCGTGAGGGAGACATGATCGGGCTGGAACAGAGCGTGTGTGCGTTCTTTTCCTTCTTTTTCAACTCCATCTCCATCTCCGACCTGCTCCCTCGTTGTCCCCGCATATCTCCGGCTTTATCTCTGTCCACATCCCGAGGTCCCGTCACAGTCTGTTTCTTTCCCTCTGTTTCCCTCTGTTCTATGTTTCTCTCTGACCACAACTTCTGTCCGGTCGCGTACTGAGCAAAGTATTCTCATTGCAGGAACATATATTTGTATTGATCATCAATGTACGCTGAAATTTCATCAACTTCCAGAGCCACGGGAAAAAGTTATTTGTTTATTTTTTCTCTCTCGAACTAACTAAGCTGTACCTGGAAGTTTTATCGATGTATGAAAAATAAAAGAATGATACTGGAAATCCGAATTATAATTACTTTCAATGATGTTGTACCGCTTTCTGACCGAACATGACTCACTCTGTTGCATTTCCAGTTCCGTCTCACTGATGTCTGTCCTGCCACCGATCAACGTTATACAACACCAGCGTTATACATTCTCCTCGCCCGGAGTTGACGGAAGTAAGAGTCGACACGACAGATATCTTTCCGAGCGCACAATTGATTTATGCGCCTCGCGTCAGTTATTACCAACTCAACGCTTTATCATAAATAATGTTTCCAGTGATACATAAGGATTGTGTCCCATCTCCGGCCACCGTGAACACCAAAGCAGCGTGAATTCCAAGCGATGTCATTCTAGTCTTGGCCAATTTAACTCCCAATCAGATTGAGTGGCTTAAAGACTACAACATAAATGCCTGGCAAAATTAAATGACAAGGCCATTGCATTCCGGACTTGGTAATGAACTGAGGTTAATTTTGTCTCGTGTCTGCAGCGCAGCTTCTTATGTTGTTGACTGTTGTCCAAGTCTAATCGCAAACAAGAGAATATCTGCAGGAGCTGGAAATCAAAGTAATACCCACACAATCCCAAGGAGTTCAGCAAGCCGGGCAGAATCTGTGCAGAAGAGTAAGCAGTCAATGTTTCGGGCCGACACACTTCATCAGGGAGATACAATTTAATAGGACCGGACGTTTCTACCATAATTATATGTACAAGGTGATGAGGGGCATTGATCGCGTGAATAACCAGAGGCTTCTTTCCCAGGGACAAACTGGCTAAAACGCGGGGTGTACTATTAAGGTGCTTGGGAATAGTTACGGAGGGAATGTCAGAGTCCAGTTTTCACACAGAGAGTGTTGGGTGCGTGGAAAACACTGCCGGCGGCGGTGATTGAAGCGAATACAATAGGGTGTTTAAGAGCCTCTCGGACAGGTACATGGAACTTTGAAAAGTAGAGGTCTATGCACCAGGGAAATCCAAGGCAATTTCTAGAGTGGGTCACATGGTGGGCACAACATTGTGGGCCGAACGGCCTGTAATGGGCTGTAGTTTTCTGTTTTCTATGTTTTTTAATTGTAGTGTCGGTGACAGATTTAAGACACCCAGGCATGACTTTTACAAATGCTGGTAACTGTGCAGAGCACTATGCACTGGGTTGTCTGCGGCCCCGTGTCGTTCTGATAAATTGCCATCAGTAAACCCTTGACATACTGTCTTGCTAATCACCCTTAAGTATTGCAAACAAAAGTCACTCATTATCACGACCTGGTTTCGGAACTGGTGAAATAAGGGAATTACAGGGACTGCAGGTTGGTACAAGCCCTTGCTGATCGAAAAGTGTTTTTATGACAGGATTCATTCTTTACATTGTCGCCAGTGAAAAATCATAATGCCGTATAGAGGGTAGAATAGCATCGGTCTTCGTGTGGTGGGGCGGAATGTACAAGTACCTCGTGATGATTGTTTGTTGCCCACCAAGAGGGAGGTGCCTGCGAAAGCAACAAGACTACGACATACTCAAGCAAAGCAGGGGAAGCAAACAGGTCAAACTGTGTTTTAACGATGAAGAAGGAATCATTACACACCCAGCCTGAGTGGAATGAAGTTGTCGAGTAGCGTTAGTATTAGGCAGAGTTATACACTGTGTGCGGTTTAGCTCCTGTAAAGTCTGAAGCAAGGGTCCGAGTAGTTGAGAAGTTGCAGTGGGTTTGATGACCAGAGTGACATGAGGGCTTCAGTTTGGCAGTTTAACTCGTTGATTCTGTTATTCACTCAAAAACACTTTTGCCACGACTGAACCATAATAGATGTGTCCGGTTAGAGAAAGAGTTTCTGCTCTGTCAGTCACGGAAAGGAGCTTCTGGTGATCGCTCGGCTGAGATGTTTCAGTGTATCGGACGGTGCGATGGAAATGCATCAGAGGTCGGGAGGTCGGAATAAACCGTCGTGGGCTCTTAGTAAAATACGCGTCGCTGGGCAGTTTAAGAGTGTCCGTACCATCAATACGGTAGCGCAGAGTTGTCCTGCACGACTATATCAGCAGAAAATTCCCATCTATCAGCGAATACATAGACACATAGAAAATCTACAACACACTACAGGCCCTTCGGCCCGCATCCGCCTTCACCACCGCTGGCGGCAGCCCATTCCACGCACTCACCACTTTCTGCCTAAAAAACATATCCCTGACATCCTGACATCTCCTCTGTACCTACTTCCGAGCACCTTAAAACTGTGCCCTCTCGTGCTAGCCATTTCAGCTGTGGGGAAAAACCTCTGACTATCCACACGATCAGTGCCTCTCATCATCATGTACTCCTCTATCAGGTCACATCTCATCCTCCGTCGCTCCAAAGAGAAAAGGCCGAGTTCACTCAACCTATTCTCATAAGGCATACTCCCTAATCCAGGCAACATCCTTGAATATCCGCTCTGCACCCATTCTATGGTTTCCACATCCGTCCTGTAGTGAGGCGACCAGAATTTAGCAAATTACTCCAAGCGGGGTCTGACCAGCTGCAACATTACCTCTCGGCTCCTAAACTCAATCCCAGGGTTGCTGAAGGACAATGCACCGTACGCCTTCTTAACCAGATAATCAACCTGCGCAGCAGCTTTGAGAGTCCTATCGACTCGTCCCCAAGCCCCTCTGATCCTCCACACTGCAAAAGTCTTATCATTAATGCAGTCAGAAACGGGAAATGCAGTCAGTTATGCTTCCTCCTGATTTTTGCCTTCACCTGTTAACCTCTCGAAAATAATTATGCTAACGTGGTACCTTACAGGGTCCCCTTTAACTACTTTCCATTGATAACGTTATCTCCGTCATTATCGTATCTCCCTCTATTCCTCTGGGGACTTTCCATGCACTGCAGGTCACGTGGGTTCCGCACACCACTTTCAATAACACGTGAACATTTCCAGCCAGGGGGTTATAAATTTCACAAATTTGTCCCATAGCCCGAGCTTCGGCCAGGATCCACGGTCGGACTACCGCGATGATACTAATCACATTTATTTGGATATGGTGTAACAGGATTTATTTCTGACTTCAGTTCTTTTTTCTTTCTCCCCGTTTTCTGTTTTAATAAGCAAATTGCAGTCACGTTTTATTCTTTTCAGCTCCTTCCACCAGTGCACAAGCGGCAATGAAAATGGACTCATTTTTCCTTGGATAGTTCATTGTCTTGCGGTTTGTCCCCCTTCTGCTCTTTCTCATCCCAGTCTCTCCATACAGCCTCATCTCGCTCTTCCCCGAGGCTCTTTCTCCCCCATCCCGCCGTACATTGAGCCCTGTCTGGCTTCACTGTGTCTCTTTCCCATCTCTCTCTCTTCCTCTCTATACCATTCCAGTCTCTCTACACCACCCACCGGTCTCTCCCCCGCACTCTCTTAGCCTCCCCGACCTCGCCACACTTCAGAAATCTCTCCTCACCCCGTCCTCTCTGTCCATCCCAGTTCCTTCTCTCCCGATCACATTCTCCCCATTGCTCGCTCGTACCTCACCGGCCTCTCTCCCGTTTCTCTTCTCCACTCTTCCCTCACGTCTCTCTCTCCCAGATTCTTCCTCTATCCTGTCTTTCTGTCCCAAAATCTTCCTCTCGCTTTTACCTAGTCTCTCTCTCTCCCTCTCCCCCGGCCTTCCTTCCCGGCCACTCTCTCGCTCTCTCCTTGGTCTCTTTCTCCCCCAGTATGGCTCCATGGCATGCCTCTCCCCCAATCTTTGTCTCGAATCCGTCTTCTCTGGCCCTCGCCCTCTCCCCTCGCCTTCTCGCCCGTCGCGCTCCCCCCCATCTCCTTCCCTGTCTATTTCGTCCAATGTCATTATCCCTAGTCCAGTCTATCTTTCCACAATCTGTCTCTTACCCTTCAGTCCCTCTCTCAACTCAATACGTTTCACTCTCTCTCTAATCGTCCACTCTCTCCCTTAGTCTCTCTGACCATGTCTCCCTCCGCGTGCCTCCCTCTCCCTCCAGTGTCACTAAATCCCCTAGCTCTCTCTACCCAGTCCTACTCTACGTCTCTCTCTCTCTCCTCCTGTCTTTCTCTCTCCGAGTCTGTCTACTGGGACCCTCACTAAACGTCTTTCACTCCAACATCGCTCACCCAGTCTCTCTCTCTCTCTGTCTGCTGGGATCCTCACTACCCCGTCTTTCACCCTAGTATCGCTCTGCCACACTCTCTTTCTCCTTACCCAGTCACGCTCACATTCCCCAGTTACTCACTTTGCCCCACTGTCGCGTCTCCCAGCCTTACTCTTATCACCCGCACAGCAGTCTTTTTCCTTCCCCTCAGTTTTCCTCTCCATATCCCAGGCTCTCTCCCCGTCTCTCTCCATACCCCAGTCTCTTTCCACCAGTCTCTACTCCCGAGTTTATTTGTACCCTCAGTCTATCTCCTTAGTCTACCCCCCCCCACTATCTGTTTCTCCTGTCTCCCGCCACCACGTCACTTCATCAATCGTTTCTCTTTCACCCTGCCTCTCTCCACAATCCCGTCTTATTTTCTCGCCGGTTCTCTCTCACTGCTGCTCCCTGTCTATTCGTTTGTTACTTTCCCGTTGCTCTCTCCCACGTTAATCTCACTTTCTGTTCGTCTCTCTCCGCCACGTTTCTCTCCTCTGGCTTTCTCCACTTCTATCTCTCCCTCGCGTCCCCCAGATGAGGTGATTCAATTCAAATTGGAATGTAACAAAGGGAAACTGAAGGCAGATATATCAGTGCAGTAATTTGAATTACAGAGTCTTGAGAGAGGAGCTGGTCAAAATTGCTTTGAAAAGAACATTGGCAGGGATGACTGCACAGCAGCAATTGCTGGGTTTTCTGGAAGCATTTGGGAACGCGAATGATGTGTACATCAAAAAAGGGAAGAAGTATTCTAAAGGCAATATGACACAACCATGGCTATTATGAAAAGTCAAAGCCAACATAAAACTCAGAAGAAACTTATAGAAGAAAAGTGATAAAGTAATGGTAATCTCGTTGAAAGTAGAAGGAAACTAACGAAGTAATTAAGGTACGATGACTTCGAAATGATGGAATACGACAGTAAGCTTGCCCACAATTTGAAGGGGATACCAGAAGTTTCTTCAGCTATATGAAAGATAAACGAGACGCGATATTGGACATCAGACCGCTTGATAACGATGTTGGAGAAGTAGCAATAGCAGGACAGGAGAGAGGCGAGCGAACTGAATAAGTGTTTTGCATCTGTCTTCACTGTAGAAGACACTACTAGCGGTATAGCAGCGGTATACTCTCTCCCCGTTTTTCCCAGCCCAGTTTCTCTTTCCACAATCTGCCTCTTACGCCTCAGTCCCTATCTTACCTCAGTGCCTGTTTCACCTCCTGTCTCTTTCATTCTCCAGTCTCTCCCCCAGTCTCTCTCACTCTTTCTATCTCCCCGTGTCTCCCTCTCCCTCCAGTGTCACTAACTCTCCTGTGATCCCTAACCTGTTATTTTCCCCGTCTCTGCTCCTGTCTTCCTCTCTCCCAGTCTCTCTTACCCTCTCTCCCTCTCTTTGGGAACCGCACTACCCCTCTTTCACCCCAGTCTCTCCCTACCACACTCTCTTTCTCCTACCCCAGTCACGCTCTCGTTCCCCAGTGTCTTTCCGCCCCAATGTCGCTTCTCCCAGCCCTTCTCTTATCACTTGCGCACTGGAGTCTCCCTCTTCTCCCTCTTACCCCTGAGCTCCTCTCTCCATACCTGAGTCTGTCTGATCCCAGACGTTAGTGTCCTACATGTCTTGTGGCAGCTATGGCCGAGATTTCAGGTGATTTTTCTTTTCAACAGTGTCTTTCTCTTTGCCAATCTCCCATAAAGCTGCGACTGGTGAACCACCCACTCAACAGTTGTTGTATGGGTACCCTCTGCCATCTCAGCCATTGAAGCTTGTACGTCGTCCAGAGTTGTCAGAAGTCCCTCGCGGTCTTCCTTCAATAGTCCCGTTCTTGCACAGAGGCGATCGCCACGGTGTGCCGTTTTAACGGGAGCGAATACTCACGCAAACAATTATTTTGTGTTTTATATTTGTAATTAATTTAGATCACGTTGTAGAGATCTGTTTGCACTTTGACATGACGAGACTTTTCCTGTTCATCAGTGTTAAAAAGTCCAAATTAAATCCATTGCGATGTGGTGCTGTACAACAATAAAACATTGAAACTTCCAAGGGGGCGAATATTTTTCATATCTCTGTATGGATAAGTTTAAACTCTTGAGATTGATTATTCAATGATGCAATGGTGGGAAAAAAGAGCTTAAACTCTTGAGATTGATTATTCAATGATGCAATGGTGGGAAAAAAGAGCTGTTGATCTGGGTAGATACGTTGCTGCTGCGAAGCAAAAATGGATTCGTTCTGGTTTGGAAAGCTCTGGAGAGAGCCTGGGTTTATCTCTTTGCAGGATGAGAGGTGACATTATGGAGTTATGCACGATTGTACGAGGCATAGATAGACTCAACCGCTTGTTTTGTTCCCCTGATGAAATTACTAATACGAGGGGGAAAATATAGCGGGTGTGTGGTTATAGTATTTCCATACAAGGAGAGGTAGGTGGAGAGAAAGCGCTGCCGAAGATGATGACAGAAGCTGATATATTGGGCACGGTTAAACAAACGTTGGCACATACATGCTCTCAGTTTTATGTATAATTTCTGTAATTGTGCTTTTCACGGTGAACTGCTGACGATTCCCTTTCTACCGCGGGGTAAGACTACAATCTCTAAAACTGTCACCCGTCATCAGTCGGCCATGTCAGTGACAGGCCGAGCGGTCATTTTCTTCAGCGTTATATTGCTGGAAATTCCGAAGGCTTCTCTGTGCAGAATACACGTCCTTTTACTGCAGGCCGCCACAGGTTATTCTGTTTGCTTCACCGTCGCTTTCACCTCTGATCGATTTGTGACCATTTGGTTTCAGGATCCAAACGTGAAGTATTGCACTGGGAGAGCGGCGACTGTGGTTCTGAACTGTGTGGCTTCACTGAGTGCTTTAAATAACGTGTTCCGGTTCTTCATGGTCCAAGATATATGTATAACACAGTGTGGCCTTGCATGCAAAGGTAGGAATTACTGGGTTCACTATTCTGGACAGTAATCGATGCCTTTCTTTACGTCTTTTGAACTGTTATCCCATTTCTCGCTGTTTAACCTGCTTAATGCCTTTACTATCACGAATAACTTAGTGGCCAGTAGAGTCCGCGGCGACATCCGAGATCCCCACAATGATCAGAGTCCAGAGACCCGGAGATGCGGAGCCCCAGGTAATCCTTCATTTTACTGCTGGTCGCCTCGGGAAATTTCATCCTGTCATGGGCCCTGTATGGGGCGATGGCTCTCTGAAACAGGGTGGTTCATGCAGCGGTCGTCCCACATTGTTTGCGGGTACCTTCATTTTCCATGAACTGTGCTACATGCTGCAACATCTGAGCTCTTTACCTCGTCTGTCAGACTGAGTTCAGGGAGAAGCTGGAGGAGGTGCATGATTCTCCCCTGACACTCATGTTGAAAACTATTCGGCACTGAGGGTCCACGTGGCAAGCGAGCATCTCTTCTGCTGTCAAGAAGGAGGTCGAGCTGTTGTCCATTGATTAACTGTTGCGCTCCAAATTCTCCCTTGGTGGATGGACACAACTCTCTATTTTCAGATCTTCATGTCCCTCACTCTTCCCCGAGGATCTGTACCAACCTCATCCATTGTCCTCTGCAACTTTGTTCATTTCGTTAAGGAGGCTGAAACACCAGGTAACCTCTCGAATGCATCACATAGAGTAGACTAGAACCACACACATAATCCCAAATGTTAGCGCTAGGAACGAACGAGGGTTGCGCCAGACAATCAAAATAAGTATAGAACACATTGAATATCGAGCAATGCTGCTGTTATTTTTAAAACACTTTATTTAGAATTTTCAGTTTTACAAAGACAAAACATATTGAAGAAACACTAAGCAATACCAAGATGATGTAGCTCCAGGCGGAGCACAGACAAAACAAATCAAAAACAACAAACAAAAAGGCTGCCAGACAATTTACAAAATTACATAAATTGACGTTCAAAAAAAAGTTGACACAATAGTGGTATCACGGAAGCAATGTAAAATAAAATGAGTAAAGGAATCCGGTTCGGCACCACACTCACTCATGAGACTAGACAGGTCAAGGTCACAATGTATGTGAGGTAATATGGCACTGAGCCAAGAAAGGTCCCCTTATTCTCTCAAATATATTCCATGTACTGGGTTTTAGCAGGCGCAGTCTTCCCATTTGTATATTAGACAACATCTCCTTGAGCCAGTGTGCAAAGGTGGGTGGAGTAGTAGACTTCCAGGTCAGAAGAATAAGTTTCTTAGTCACCACCATTCCTAGATGCAGAGCAATCCGCATGTCGTACGGCAACTCAAGAGTCAGTGCAGAGCATCCAAAGATGGCGAGGTCGTGATTCGGCTGAATGTCTCTAGAAGAGGCTTTTGAGAGCCACTCAAACATTGCAGTGCAAAAGTTGTATAATGTAGGGCAAAACCAGAAAAGATGTGCTCGTGAGCCCTCGGCAGAGCGGCACTTGTCGCAATCAGGAGACACAGATGGGAAGATGCGATTCAGTTTTGTTTTTGAATAATGCAATCCATGCATCACCTTGTGCTGGATTAAGCTGCAGCGTTAATAGAACAACCGTGAACCCGGGACATTGCCTCCTCCCAAAGTTCCGCTGATATCTCTGAGTTCAAGTCCCTAGCCCAGGCTTCCCTAATAAAATCTGTAGAAACCAAAGGAGTAAAACAATTCACAAATTTTGATATTAACTGTTTGGAGTCTGGAGGGAGCAAAAGGTTTTCAAGAAAGGGATAGGTGGTGGAAATAGGCTCGAAGTGTGGGAACTTTTCGTTAACGTAGTGTCTAACTTGGAGATAGCGAAAGAAAAAAATAAATTGGAAGATTAAACCGTGCTTAAATGTGTGAATGATGCAAATTGGCCATCGATGTACAGATCTAAGAAAGTTTTGATACCCCACTCTCTCCAGACTGCAAACACCCCATCTATTTGTCCATTCTTAAATGAGTGATTTTGATAAATGGGAGCGTGTATGGAAATACTGGGCATTTGGTGAGCCACTTAAATCTGGTTTAATAACCGTAAAGAATTCTTTAAGGTAAAGTTTTGTTGGATTAGCTTATCTGTTGAGGCGGACGTGGAAAGCAGAAGAGCAGGAAGTGAAGAATGTTTAACGACAGAGGCTTCCAGCTGTAGCAATGAAGGTTTTTCTTCGGTCTCAGCACCTCCACATTTCCAGTGTGTTAGAGCCCAGGAGTTAGCTGCCCAATAATAATGTTTGAAAATTGGCAGACCAAGAACCCCCTTCTTAAGAAGTTTGTGTAGGTGAGCCTTAGATATCCTGTGTGATTTATAGCCCCACACAAAGGGCAATATGATAGAGTCAATTTCTTTAAAAAGGATTCATTTAAGTATATAGGCAGGTTTTAAAAAACGTATAGAAACCTGGGTGTGTGTGGTGGTTCAGTCCGAAATTCGTGGTCCGGTCCGCGGACTCCGGACTCCGGGTTTTCCGGCGGTCCCTTGCTGCGGTTGGACTTAACGAGAAGCACCCGAGGCTCATATTGGAACTGGAAATATAAGTGGCTGTGGTATTGAGTGTGCTTGGGGGTTCGCCTTGTCAAGATTCTCTTGGCATAGATGGCTGCTGGAAGGCTGGAACGGACTCTTGCCATTCTTGGGGCTGCGTTGGATAAAAATAGCTTCTAGGAGCCTTGCTGGTAGTAGTCGGACCTGTCATTGCGGTATGGATTCAGCTGTTTCCCGGGCCAGCAGGATGGCCGTCAGCCACTCCGAGCTAGATAGGGATCCGGTTGCTTCCGTAGCCAGCCAAGGCTGCCGGCCGTAACAGCTACTCGGAGCTACCCCGATGCAGAGATGGAACTGTCTGTTGTTCTTTGGTGTTTGTCTCTTCCTGTCCTACCCACCTTGGTGTGGAGTTATAGATGAGTCCCGGTTGTCGGTGGATGAGTCCCGGCCCTGTGTCTGTGTGCTGTCCCGTCTCATGTCAGTGTCCTGTTAAAGATGAGTCCCGCCTTGTCGGAGGATAAGTCCCGGCTCCATGCTGATGTACAGTTCCTAGTTTGCCCCTAGCTCCGGCCTCCGAATTCCCCAAGCTACAAGCCTGCAGCCTCTAGCCTCCAGCCTCGACCCAAGCCTGCAGCCTCCAGCCTCGAGCCTCGACCCAAGCCTACAGCCTCCAGCCTAGACCCAAGCCTCCAGCCTCAAGACCCCAAGCCTCTAGCCAATCCTCAAGACTTGGTCCTCGCCTGGGTTTGGGGGTTCGAGCCCGAGGCAAGACCCAGGTTCTGGGTCCGTGTCCATTCTCGGGCTCGGAGTCCATCCCAGTCTCCTTGGTCTCAGTCCCTCGTCCTGGCCCGGCTTCCCGTGCCTAGACTGCATCCCGTCCCGTCCTTTGGCTCCGTCTCGTCCTGGTTCCGGGACTTCAGTGCCTGTGTCCTGCATTTGGGCCCCGATACAATACCCCTGTATGATAGAATGCTCACCATTTTGATCGCATTTACCCGTCCAATCATGGATAGGGGCAGGATCCTCCAGGACTGGATATTTGGAAAATAGCCTTTCAAAGTTTTTGGTCTACAAATGTCTTGTCTTCAAACGGGTTGCTGAATGCTTTTACTTGCCCTTGGTGATGACCATGGAGCCTGGCCGGGAAACGCAGCCTCCTTCTCTCTCAGCAGTTGCAGCACCTCACGGAAACTCCGCCGTTGCTCCATCACCTCCGCGGTATAGTCGGGGGAGATTAAGATTCGGTGACCTCTGTAATCCATCGAGTGTTACCCCCCGAGCCGCAGAATCTTTTCTTTCTCCTGTGCGTAATGCACCCGTGCAATTATCGTACGGGGCCTTGAGCCTTCCCGTGGTTCGGGCTGTTGTATGCGGTGCGCTCTATCGATAACGACCGGCTTGTTGAAGTTATCATCCCCCAGCAGCTTGGGGATCAGGTTAGCGACAAATTCAGTCGGCCTCCCTTTCTCCTCACCTTCTGGGACGCCAACAATCTTTATGTTATTGCGTCTGGATCTCCCTTCCAGATCTGAAAGCTTTGCCAGCAGCCTTGTATTTTCTTGCTGCAGCTCGGCGACTGAAGTTTCCACGACGTGGATTCGCTGCTCGTGGTCGGCGGTCTGATTTTCGGTGTTCGACAGTCTCTCAGTGAGCGCTTCCTGGGCGGACAACAGACTCTGGAAACTGTGCTCAAACTTGTCAAGCCGCTCATTGAAGGACTGTAAGAGCTTCTTTAACATTTTCTGTCAAATAAGAGGAATTATGTCTTCCTCTTCGGCTGACAACGTTTCTGGAGGGTTCTTGCTCACTTGGTCCCTTCCCGCCTCATGCCGTTTTACTGGACATGTTCCTGCTACACTTTTTCTGGCGTAAAAGGGAAACAAATTACGGAGATCTTGCAACAAAAACTGAGAGTCAAGCGTTCGAAAAGGCAGTTTTAACTCGTAAAGTTTGGTGAGCCATGATGAGCTAAAAAACACACGTCTATACTACACTTATCTCATTAGCGCCCCCCATTGAAATACGCTTTATGTTATTAACAATATAGACATATATATTTATGTCATAATCAATATACAAATATACATCGTGTGTCAATAACAGACTTGGAAATGTTGATCTGGTCCCTCAGCCAAATTGTGGATACAGTTTGTGAACAACTGGGCTCTGTTACGTACCCGTGACACGTGACAGTGGTACCCTTGTCACGTGACTGGGGTTGAAGTTATACTGGACATGAGGTAATGGTGGAGTGATGTCATTTTCCCGCCAGTAGAGGTCATGTGACAGGTTTTTTTCTACAGGGTATAAAAGGAAGACCCACCCTGTCAGGTGGGGCAGTTCGTGGCTGGATTTGCCAAGATGACTTCATGTCACTGCGTGATTTAAAGGGATGACGCAGTTTAGTTAAAAATGAAGTTCTATATAATGCCTAAAGTTTAAAAGGTCAGAGCCAACGGTTTCTTTGCTGATGGAGAGTGAAGTTTGGAGATCAAGAAAAATCGATTTTCGATGGATTGACTTCGACCTTGTTTGATCCTCATTCGGAAGGATTTCGTTGACTATTCTCGCTGTTGACCCCTGGGATGACCAGAAAGGGTTTGAGAATAGTGTGGAAGAGAGGTCAGTCACTTTAAGTTGTTATATTTAATAAAATTCGACGTGGGAGTTCGACGCTGGGAATCGAAGGACATCGACGTGGAAGAGAATTTAAATCGCTTTAAAAAGTCTCTCCTTTTAAAAGTACCGTGAGCTTTTGAACTGTCGGCATATCGTTCTTTGAACTGTTTTCATTCGGCATATCGCTTTGGAGAACTGGTTTTTTTCAATACTACTTTAAAGACTGTTTGAGACTGCAAAGCTATTAAGAACTGTTTGATTCAGCTGCCAGCAGCTGGTTTCGGGTCATTGTTTGGGTTTGTTTACTTTTGAAGGGGGTTTGTTATCAGTGTTTAATAAACGTGTTATTCGTTATAAAACCCCTTGCCTAACTCATCTATATTATTGTTGCCCGAATACGTAACATAAATATGGGGGCTTCGTCCGGAATTGAATTATTTGTGTTTAAAAAGTTTTTTGAATTTTGAGTCGGTGTTTTGGTAACGGGGATTGCTCGATTTTTTTTTTTTGTTTGTTTGGCTTGTGAGTGGTATTCGGCAACGATGAATATTGATGAGTTTCTGGATTCGCCAGTCGCGGATTTGTTAGTGAAGGCGAAAAAAACTGAAGTCTCTGAACTTGCTAATCGGTTGCATCTTAAAGGGATCTTGCCAACTACATCAAAAGCTGTAATACAGAGAAAGATCGCATCACATTTTGTGGCTTCGGGTCATTTTGAAGAATCGATTTTAGAATCGTTTCCAATAAGTAATCTGGAGATGCAGTTGCAAATTGAACAAATGATGTTAGAAAGGTGTAAATTGGAAATTGAGCAAAAGCAAAGGGATTTTGAATATGCAATGGCGAAATTAAGGTCTGAGAATCAGTCTTCTGGTTCTAAAAAACCGTTTGTTGCTAGCCAAGAAATTAAATTGGTCCCTCCATTTAGTGAAACAGAAGTGGAGAGATATTTTCAACATTTTGAAACTATTGCTCGGATGTCAGAGTGGCCGAAAGATAAATGGTCAGTGTTATTACAGAGTGTAATCAAAGGAAAGGCACGAGACGTTTACACAACTTTAACTGCTGCGCAAGCATTAGATTATGATATTGTGAAGGAAAATATTCTCAAATCGTATGAGTTGGTCCCAGAAGCATACAGGGAAAAATTCAGGAGTTTGAAAAAGTCTGTGGAAAAGACTTATGTGGAATTTGCCTATGATAAAGCTATGTGTTTTGAGAGATGGGTTTCTTCTAAAAATGTAAATGAGGACTATGATACATTGAGAGAGCTGATTTTGATGGAGGAATTTAAAAGAAGCATTCCTGTTGAAGTAAGGACCTACTTAAATGAGAGGGATACTGATAAATTGCAGGACTGTGCTAGATTAGCTGATGAGTATGTTTTAATCCATAAGAATAAATTTCCTCAGGGTAGAATTTTCAAGAGGAAAAATAATATGGAGACTCCAGGTAAATCAGAAATTAAATTAGAGGTTAATGAGAGAGGTAAGGAGGAAGGAAAACCTGTGAAGGAAAGACAGTTTGGTCTTATTTGTAACTATTGTAAGAAGCCTGGCCATGTAATAGCTAACTGTTTCAAATTGAAAAAGAAAGAGAAGGAAGCAGTTACAGATGCTTGTGTGCAACATACTAAAGCACCTGTAAAGTTACAGGGTTTGGTAAACACAAATGAGGATTTGTTAGAGTCTGACAAAGTTAGAAAGGGATATGATCATTTTATAACTGAAGGGTTTGTATCCTTGAAAGAAGGATCTACTCTGGTGCCAATAAAAATTCTTAGGGATACTGGAGCTTCTCAATCACTGATGTTGGATAGTGTGTTGAAGTTTAATGAAAAGAGTGATACTGGTGAGGTAAATTACATAAGAGGTGTTGGAAGTGATTTTATGCCTGTACGTTTACATGAAGTAAATTTAAAGTCAGGGTTAGTTACAGGATTTGTTAAGGTAGGATTACAGCATAGCTTACCTGTGAAGGGTATTTCTTTATTGTTAGGTAATGACTTGGCAGGTGGACAAGTTTTTCCTGAAGTGCATTTGACAATGGAGTCAGAGGTACCTGAGGTGAATTCTAACACAGATTTTTCCTGTGTTGTGACTAGAGCTATGGCTAAAAAAATTGATGTGCAGAATGAGGTTGTTACTCATGACTGTTCAACTCAGGATTTGAGTTTTGAGGATGTGTCAGAAACTTTCTTACCTTCGTTGTTTGAACAAGATTCTGGGAGTAAGTCTGACTATGAAGATTTATCTCTGTCTCGGAAGGAGATGATAGCAGAGCAGAATAGAGATCCTGAGATTGTAAAATTAAAGGAACAAGCTTTACTAGGTAGTGAAATTGAGAAGGTGTCAGTAGGATATTACTTGGAAAAAGGAGTGTTGATGAGAAAGTGGAGGTCGCCTACAATTCCTGCAAGTGAGGAATGGAATGTTGTTTACCAGGTAGTTGTTCCTAAAGTTTATCGGAATGAGATTTTGACTTTAGCTCATAGTGTGCCTTTAGGTGGACATCAAGGGGTAAGGAAAACTGTGGACAAGATTTTAAAACATTTTTACTGGCCTGGTTTAAGAAAAGATGTGGCGATGTTTTGTAAGACGTGCCATACTTGTCAAATTGTGGGTAAACCAAATCAGGTTACACCAGTAGCTCCATTACAACCTATTCCAGCATTTGGTGAACCGTTTTCTAAAGTTATTGTAGATTGTGTTGGTCCATTACCAAAGACAAAAACTGGTTATCAGTATTTGTTGACTATCATGTGTACTTCGTCTAGGTTTCCAGAGGCAGTACCACTTAGGAATATAAAAGCTAAAACTGTGACGAAGGCTCTTATAAAATTCTTTACTTATTTTGGATTGCCTAAGGAAATACAAACTGATCAAGGTAGTAATTTTATGTCTGGATTGTTTCAACAGATAGTTTATAAATTGGGAGCTAAGCAAATTACTTCGTCTGCATACCATCCAGAATCGCAAGGTGCTTTGGAGAGGTTTCATTCTACTCTCAAGAATATGATTAGGACATATTGTGTGGAGAATGAAAGTGACTGGGATGAGAGTATAAACTTAGTTTTATTTGCAGTAAGGGAATCGGTACAGGAATCTTTAGGGTTTAGTCCATTTGAACTTGTGTTTGGACATAGAGTTAGAGGACCTTTAGCTTTATTGAAGGAACAGTGGATTAGTAAGGAAGTGCATACTAATTTGTTGGACTATGTTTTGAAATTTAAGGACAGGTTACATAGAGCTTGTAGCTTAGCCAAGGAAAATTTAAAGTTGGCTCAGGAGAAAATGAAGACTTGGTATGATAAGGAAGCTAGGATGAGGATGTTTAAGCCTGGAGATAAGGTGTTGGTTTTTTTCCCAGTGCAGACAAATCCTTTACAAGCTAGATTTCATGGACCTTATGAAATTGTGTCTAGAGTTAATGATGTGGATTATGTAATAAAAACTCCAGATCGTAGAAGGTCAACACAACTTTGCCACATAAATATGATTAAACCATATTTTGAGAAACAATTTGATACTGTGACTGTTGTGGTTAGTGAGAATGAGTTGGATTTAACTGGGAACATGATAGATGATTCATCTGACTTTCATTCTAAATCTAACATTGTTTCTGTTAGGTTACCTAATTCGACTATTTTGGAAAATATGGATGAGAAATTAGCACATTTACAGCTAGAGCAGAAACAACAGATGAAGGAATTGATTTTTAAGTATAAGGATTTGTTTCCAGATGTTCCGAGAAGGACTACTATAGCTTCACATGATGTAGATGTTGGAGATGCCAAACCTATTAAACAACATCCATATAGGATGAACATGGAAAAATGTGAACTTGCTGAGAAAGAAATTGAATACATGTTAGAGAATGATATTATTAGACATTCTAACTCGAATTGGAGTTCGCCATGTGTTATGGTGCCAAAACCTGATGGTAGTATTAGGTTTTGTACGGACTATAGAAAGGTGAATGCTGTAACGAAAACAGATGCATATCCAATTCCTAGAGTGGATGATTGTGTAGATAAAGTTGGAAAAGCAAAGTTCCTTACAAAGATTGATTTATTGAAAGGGTATTGGTGTGTTCCATTAACGGACAGAGGTAGAGAGATTTCTGCATTTGTAACTCCATCTGGGTTATATGAGTATAATGTTCTTCCATTTGGGATGAAGAATGCCCCAGGTACTTTTCAGAGGATGATTAATTCTGTGATTCAGGGTTTGAAAGATACTGATGCTTATATTGATGATTTAGTGACAGGAAATGATACTTGGGAAGCACACATTATTGCGGTGGAGAAATTGTTTGAAAAGCTTTCAAAAGCTAACTTGACTATTAATTTAGCCAAGAGTGAATTTGGACATGCTACTGTGACTTACCTTGGTTATGTTGTGGGTCAAGGTAAGGTAGCTCCTGTTCAGGCAAAAGGTCAGGCAATTTTGGAAATCCCCACTCCGACGGGGAAAAAAACTCTCAGAAGGTTTTTGGGAATGGTAGGATGTTATCGAAAATTTTGTAAGAATTTTGCTAATGTTGCCCTTCCATTAACTAATCTTCTGCAGAAGAATGTTAAGTTTGTATGGACAGTGTTTTGTCAGGAAGCATTTGAAAAATTGAAAACAATGATATGTGAACAACCTGTGCTTAAGGCACCTGACTTTGAAAAACCTTTTTCATTAGCTGTGGATGCTAGTGATGAAGCTGCGGGAGCAGTATTGATGCAAAAGAATGAGGGTGATGAGGTTGATCATCCAGTAGCTTACTTTTCTAAGAAATTTAATAAGCATCAAAGAAACTATTCAACAATAGAGAAAGAATTGTTATCTCTTGTTTTAGCTTTGGAATATTTTGAGGTATATGTTGGTACAACTCAAAAACCACTTATTGTTTACACTGATCATAATCCGTTAGTTTTTCTGAGTAAGATGAAAAACAAAAACAGAAGATTGTTGAATTGGAGTTTGATGTTACAAGAGTACAATATTGTGATAACTCATATTAAAGGTAAAGATAATGTGGTTGCTGATTGTCTATCTCGATGTTGAATGTACAATGTTTTTTTTTGGAGTGGTTTTTTTTATTGTAACACTCCTACTGTATTGTATATTGTGTATGTTATATAATTTATACCTTTGTTTTTTTTGGGTTTTTTTTTGTAAGTAATTGTTAAAATTTTTGTTCTTGTCAGACCAAAAATGTTTTTTTTGGAGGGAGGTGTTACGTACCCGTGACACGTGACAGTGGTACCCTTGTCACGTGACTGGGGTTGAAGTTATACTGGACATGAGGTAATGGTGGAGTGATGTCATTTTCCCGCCAGTAGAGGTCATGTGACAGGTTTTTTTCTACAGGGTATAAAAGGAAGACCCACCCTGTCAGGTGGGGCAGTTCGTGGCTGGATTTGCCAAGATGACTTCATGTCACTGCGTGATTTAAAGGGATGACGCAGTTTAGTTAAAAATGAAGTTCTATATAATGCCTAAAGTTTAAAAGGTCAGAGCCAACGGTTTCTTTGCTGATGGAGAGTGAAGTTTGGAGATCAAGAAAAATCGATTTTCGATGGATTGACTTCGACCTTGTTTGATCCTCATTCGGAAGGATTTCGTTGACTATTCTCGCTGTTGACCCCTGGGATGACCAGAAAGGGTTTGAGAATAGTGTGGAAGAGAGGTCAGTCACTTTAAGTTGTTATATTTAATAAAATTCGACGTGGGAGTTCGACGCTGGGAATCGAAGGACATCGACGTGGAAGAGAATTTAAATCGCTTTAAAAAGTCTCTCCTTTTAAAAGTACCGTGAGCTTTTGAACTGTCGGCATATCGTTCTTTGAACTGTTTTCATTCGGCATATCGCTTTGGAGAACTGGTTTTTTTCAATACTACTTTAAAGACTGTTTGAGACTGCAAAGCTATTAAGAACTGTTTGATTCAGCTGCCAGCAGCTGGTTTCGGGTCATTGTTTGGGTTTGTTTACTTTTGAAGGGGGTTTGTTATCAGTGTTTAATAAATGTGTTATTCGTTATAAAACCCCTTGCCTAACTCATCTATATTATTGTTGCCCGAATACGTAACAGCTCCAATGAGTGGTCCCTACAACACCCACTTGTCACAAGAGGACTTTGGGAGAGGACCCAAGTTCAGTACACAGACACAGAGATAGTATAAACAGAAGTGTTTATTGATAGTTAATAGGAAGGACAGGGAGCGAGGACAAAATGTCAACATGGACGTAAACTTTGGATAACAAACTGGTAAAACCTGGACGAGGACGTGGGCTTGGAACCTGGACTTGAACTTGCCTTGGACTCGAATTGGAATAGGAACCTGGACTCCGATTCGACTTGGACTCGTACCCTGGACGTCGGCTCAGACTCGGAACCCGGACATCGATTCGGACTCGGACCTTGACTCGGACTCGGAACTTGAATCTGAATATGGACCTTGGCTTGGACTCAGAGCTTGGATCTTGACTTGGACTCGGAACTTGAATCTGAATTTGGACCTTGGCTTGGACTCGGAACTTGGACCTTGGGTTGGACAGGAAGTTGAACCTTGGTTTGGACTCAGAGCTTGGACTTGGCTTGGAATCGGAGCTTGGATCTTGGCTTGCCATCAGAGCTTGGATCTTGACTTGGACTCGAAACTTAGATCTTGACTTGCGCTCAGAAATCGGACCACGAGCTTGGATTAGGAATGGACTTGGACCACGAAAAAAAAGAATCCCCAACTCAAAGAAGCGACAAACGGCCGGACCTACTGGGCTAGAAAGGACTTTGACAACGAAGAGAGAGAATACCCAACTCAAAGAAGCAGCAAACGGCCGGACCCACTCAGCGGCAAGGACTTGGACAACGAGGAGACAAAACCACTCAACGACAGTCCATTTGTATCCTTGCTCGGAGTGACTGCAAGCGACCAGCAGTCTCAGCCAGCCAAACAACAGAATTCGTACCTTACTCGGAGCAGCGGCAAAATGGCAGGCAACTCAGCTGGACAGGAAAACAACTGAATTCGCTAAGCAGTCGCAGGCACCGAAGCAACTAGAGTTCACGATTCTCGGCGGTCCAAGGATGAGCATAGCTGCAGTGGCTACAGTGAGATGACTGGCTTCCGGTGACAGTAGAGCAATAACCGTTGTAACCCAGAGCCTTTTATTTCGCCGGTACACGAAAGCACCCAACGGAACACGGAGAAAAGGAAATAACTAGAATGAAGAATCCATGGACCGGACCATGACACCGCTGGAACATCCTGAAGGCCCAAGAAGGGCCTTCTCTTAAAACACACATACAACAGGAAAAGGAGCAGGCCAGAAAGGATGAGATGGTGTGGAGGGAGATTATCTCATTGACTGACCCTGTGACTGTGTGATGTGATGCTGTGGAGAGATCCTCACTCTGTGTCTGACACAAGAATTTTGTTATGGGACGGCCCAAAGTCAGATTTTTTTCAATGTCTATCCCTGGGAGTTTATCGTGGGATGGTGTGGAGGGAATTCTCTGTGTCTCACCCTGTGATTGTGTGACCTAACAGTTTGAACGTAGCCCCACACTGTATCTAATCTGGGATGTACGTGATGGGACATTGTGTAGCGAGCTTCACTGTGTGTCTGATCTGGGGAGTGTGTGGTGGGACGGTGTGGAGGGAGCTTCACCCTATTTCTGATATGGGAAGTGTTTAATGGGATTTAGTGGAGGGAGCTACAATCTGTGTCAGATCCTGGGACTGTGTGCTGGGACACTGTCGAAGGAGCTTCACTCTGCCACTGCTCCTGTGAGTGAGTGATGGGATGATGCGGAATGAGCTTAATGTTGCGTCTGATGTGAGACGATGTTCAGAGACCTTCACTCTGCATCTGATTTGGGGAGTGTGCGATATGAGGACTGTTTAAAGGGAGCTTCACTGTTTCTAATCCATGTAGTGTTTGATGGGGCGCTGTGCAGGGAGCTTCACTCTGTGTCTGATCCGTGGAGTGTGCTTAATGGGAAGGCGAGGAAGAAGCTTCACCCTGTGTCTGATCGGGGGTGTGTTCAATGGGAAGGCGTGGAGGAAGCTTCACCCTGGACCTGATCCAGGAAGTGTGACGTTGGATGGTGCGGTGGGAGATTCTCTCAATGTCTGCCCCTGTGAATGTGTGATGTGACGGTGTGGAGGGAGCCTCACTCTGTGTCTTACATAACAATTTTGTAACATAACACCCGGCGTGAGATTTTCTCAATGACTGATCCAGGGATTTTACCATGGAATGGTGTGGAGGGAATTCCCTAAGTTTGTCCCTGTGGGTGTGTGATTGGATGGTGTGGAGGGAGCTTCACTCTACTTGTGATCCGGGTTGCGTGTGATGGGAAGATGTGGAGGAAGCTTCACTCTGTGTCTGACCGGGGGAGCGTGTGATGGGACGGTGCGGCAGGAGTTTCCAGTCTCTGTCTGCACCTGTGAGTGAGTGATGGGATGGTGCAGAGGGAGCTTCACTGTGTGTTTGAACCTGGGAGTGTGATGGGATGGTGCGGAGGGAGATTCACTCTGTGTCTGAACCCTGGGAGTGTTTCTCCACTAATGAGACTCAAGTCCGACACGAAGACAGGAAGTTACAGCGGTTTATTGATTTCATCATGACAAATGTAAATTAAACAACGAGTGAGCTGCTAACTTGCGAGAATAAATAAGTTGCTCCCGACTCACTCACAGTCACACACAATTAACTGATCGGCGACAACGAGTGACCGGTTGAATAATCAGTCCTGTTTCTCACCGTCACTCTGCATCGGGGAACCGATGATTATAAAATCACACTTCAGGGCCGTGACCGGGATCGCTGCAGATCCAGGGTCACTGCCGAGGGATTTGTCCATTTAACATCATTATATCGGCCAGACTGCCGAATGCACCGTTCTCAGCAAAGGAAGCAAAGGGATTCTCTCCCGGGATAATCCCACCCCGGGACACCGGTGTCCCAGACTGAGCCCCGGCCCCCGAGTACTTCCTGTCTATGTAATTCCCCGGGGTCTCACGTGTGGGAGTCTCGAAACCTTACATCCGGCAGAAGCAGCACCGTTGGACGGGAGGCGGAAAACGTCACTGCGGAACCACTTCCAATGTCACCAAGCTCGAGACTGGAGCCAGCACCGTTCAAACGGATGGGAATTAAACCTGGAGCGCGGCCATTAAAGGTAAGGGTGGGAGTTAAAGGAGAGGGCGGGAAATCGGACAAAATGTCTCCATCCCACGGGCGGGGATGATCACACATACAGATGTTCACACAATCACTGTCAGTCCGGGTCTGTGTTCCTGCAGGGATCTCAATCCCTTCCTCACGGTCTGACTGAACCAATTCCTGTCGAGACTGAAACAGATGGAAGAATAAAGATGAAATAAACAGATTACACAACAGTGTCAGTAACAGGGGACCGGGGTTAATGTTTCAACAACACACTGTTATGTACCCCTAGCGTTCATATTGACAATCACTTTAAAATGTCGGGAGAATGAGTCTGGCTTTTGGACAATGATTGAGCTGTTACAAAGAGAGAGAGGGAGGTGTCCAACGCAGAGAGTAAGAGAGAGAGAGACTGCTCGAAAGATTGATGTTATGGTTCCTCTACAAGATGTTTCCCCTTCCATAAGGACAGTTGTCTGCTTGTAAAAGTTCCTGCAGAGAGAGAGGAGGGCGGAGCAGGTTGATGGACAGCTGATGTCCAAAAGCCAGGTCTGTGGGGGGGGGGGAGACACACACACACACACAGACACACACACAGACACACACACACACACACACACACACACACAGACACACACACACACACACACACAGACACACACACACACACACAGACACACACACACACACAGACACACACACACAGACACACACACACAGACACACACACACACACAGACACACACACACACACACACAGACACAGACACACACACAGACACACACACACACACCACACACACACACACACACACCACACACACACACCACACACACACACGCACACACACACCACACACACACCACACACACACACACACACACACACACACAGACACACACACACACAGACACACACACACAGACACACACACACACACACACACACACACACACACAGACACAGGCACACACACACAGACACACAGACACACACACAGACACACACACACAGACACACACACACACAGACACACAGACACACACACACAGACACACACACACACACACACACACAGACACACACACACACACAGACACACAGACACAGACACACACACACACACAGACACACAGACACACACACAGACACACACACACACACAGACACACACACACAGACACACACACACACACACAGACACAGACACACACACAGACACACACACACACACACCACACACACACACACACCACACACACACCACACACACACACACACACACACACACACACACACCACACACACACACACACACCACACACACACCACACACACACACACACACACACACACACACACACACACACACACACACACACACACACACACACACACACACACACACACACACACACACACAGAGTTTCAGATCCTGAACGAGCTTTGTTGTACCCACAGGAAGGTAGGGTTTTGGAGGATCGATTCGGGGAAATCAATCAGTGGCTCACAGTGTGAAAATGTGCGACCGATGGGGAATTATCTGTGTGTCCACCCTCGACTGGGTGATAATTGCATCACTGTAGAACGGTCATATGTGCTATGGTCATAGTCGGTGACCACAACAGGATTTCGAAAGACCATGGAAGACAACGGGAGGATTTCACAGCATCACCTCTCACCTCTCTCTCTCTCCAACATTACTCAACAAAATACCATAAACTAAACTGAACTCTCTTCATCATCATAAGACTATATCCCTTCACCCCTAGGTTTGGAAGAGCCTAGTTTTGTTCCTATTTCCACACTTATGTACTTATATGTCATTGCTAATCTGTTTAAGATATTTGCATTTATAGTACTGTATTGCATAGTTTACTAATAAACACTATTCGTTTATAGCAATACCAGACTCCAATGTGTTTTCCATTTCTGCTGGTTCTTTAACACGTCACGCAGTACGTGACAACACACAGAAAATAAAAACCAGAAAACCCGCTGATCCGCTGATATTTTATCACACTGAACATTAACACATCACTCACCCGATCTGCTGCAGACTCGGGTGGGTCAGTATGAGGCGGCGGAGAGCGGGGACAGATCGGTCTGTGAGCAAGTTTGATCCCAGGTCCAGTTCCATCAGTGATGGGTTTGTACTGAGAGCGGAGGCGAGACCCTCGGCACCAGAATCTGTGAGACCGACACACCCCAGCCTGGAGATGAGACAGAGTGAGGGTGAAGGACACAGAGAGACAGGAGACGGTACAAATCCCCAGTGTTTATCAGTAACACAATTACTGATCACATTAATGTTCAGTGTCAGACACCCAGTGTCTGTAAACACAGTATCCCACAGTCTGGTACTTACCGCAGTATCTGTATTTTACACTCCGGGTTCCTCAGAGCCGCAGACACCAGTTTCACTGCTGAATCTCCCAGCTTATTTTCACTCAGGTTCAGCACCGTCAGTGATGAGTTTGTACTGAGAGCGGAGGCGAGATCCTCGGCACCAGAATTTGTGAGACCGACTTTCCCCAGCCTGCAGATGAGAGAGAGTGAGGGTGAAGGACACAGACACACAGGAGACGGTACAGTTCCCCAATATTTATCAGTAACGTAACTACTGATCAACTTAATGTTCAGTGTCAGACACCCAGTAACTGTAAACACAATCTCCCACAGTCTGGTACTTACCACAGTTTCTGTATTTTACACTCCTGGTTCCTCAGAGCCGCAGACACCAGTTTCACTCCTGAATCTCCCAGTTCATTATAACTCAGGTTCAGCTCCATCAGTGATGGGTTTGTACTGAGAGCGGAGGCGAGATCCTCGGCACCAGTATCCGTGAGACCGACTTTCCCCAGCCTGGAGATAAGAGAGAGAGGCTGAAGGACACAGAGAGACAAGATGACGGTACAAATTTCCGGTGTTTATCAGTAACACAGTTACTGGTCACATTAATGTTCATTGTCAGACACTCAGTGACTGTAAACACAATCTCCCACAGTCTGGTACTTACCACAGTTTCTGTATTTTACACTCCGGGTTCCTCAGAGCCGCAGACAACAGGTTCACTCCTGAATCTCCCAGTTTATTATCATTCAAGTTCAGCTCCGTCAGTGATGGGTTTGTACTGAGAGCGGAGGCGAGATCCTCGGCACCAGTATCCGTGAGACCGACTTTCCCCAGCCTGGAGATGAAAGAGAGTGAGGGTGAAGGACACAGAGAGACAGGAGACGGTACAAATCCCCAGTGTTTATCAGTAACACAATTACTGATCACATTAATGTTCAGTGTCAGACACCCTGTGACTGTAAACACAATCTCTCACAGTTGATACTTACCCCAGTTTCTGTATTTTACACTCTGGCTTCCTCAGAGCCGCAGACACCAGTTTCACTCCTGAATCTCCCAGTTTATTCTCCCCAAGTCTAAACACAAACAGACAAATTGATGAACAAAATGATTGAAAATGTGAGTCTGAGGGACTTTCTCCCACTCGGATATTTCAAGAAACATTAAACCCTTCAGTAAATCACTGATCAGAGTTCCCATCACTGTCAATGCCCCTCACTGCCCAGCTCCAGGGTATTCACCGAATGTCAGTAATTTAGTCTGTCAGAGTGATCCCGTAAACTCAACATATTCTGTCTAGTTCTCCGATGGTTAGAAAACTCTTGCTGACGTGGGAACGTTGGAAGGGTAGGATGAAAGGGTGGGAGGAAGTCCCACAATGATGAAGATTTGTGAATGGGGAAATGTTGATGGGAGATAATAGAAGAGACCCCACCTCAGGCAAAGGGATAGGAAAAAATAATCTGCAGGAGGAAGTGGAGGATACCGATGGGAAAATGTAATCCAACAAGATGAGTGATGTGGAAATCAATTGTACTGGAGGGGTGCGCCTGACCTGAGGCCCACAATCGGGAGAGGAGATGTGCCCATGGGGCCTTGTTATCTGGTAGGGAATACAGTCACACAGGTGGACTGATGGTGATAGTCACACACGGGGAACGGCAGGGGAGGACAATCTCACAATGGTATTTCTTTCCTTCTCACTGGGACAGTCTGCTGACAGTCTCTTGTCCCTACCCGGAAGGGGGTGTGAATCTCTGATCCACCTGCTGGAGTCAGTGTCGGTCTGGGTGTCAGTAACAGTGAGAAGGAACATTGTCAATGGACGTGTCACAGGCAGTGAGAAACACGGCCATTCCTGTGATTTACTACCATTAAACCAATGGCCGTTGTTCACTGATCTGATGAAGTCTCCAACATCCCTTCACAAAGAGCCACAGAACCCTTCCTTCCTTGGGGAATTACTGACTCATCCCCTGCTCAGTTGTCACAATTCTTCACAATCAGATTTATTACAGTTTCACCCAAATCCCTTTATGTTGAAACAACACAATGGAACAGTTTCACAGTTCAGATTGAGAGATAAATCAAGTTACCTCAACTCCTGGCACTTGTGCAGCCCGGGTCCCAGCCGCTGGATTCCTTCACACTGAATGTGGCAGCCCTGCAGGTCGAGTTGTTTTATTTTATCGCAGAATCCGATGACATGAGACAGGACTGCGCAGTCAATCGGGGTCAGTGTCATTCCAATGAATGAAATTGTTTCCACTGATTCCAGTGCGGCCTGAGCCAGTCCACGATTCTGAGACTCAAACAGGTAGTGAAATGTGTTCAGGAGCCTCCTTTTACCAGCTTTACTCCATGTGTTTCCACTCTGGTGTTTAAACTCCTCCTTCATCCAGTCAATCACCCGGCAGGTTGTTTGATGAGGAAATGGACCCAGAAACTCCTCCAGGCCCCAAGCTGTCATTGGGGAGGAGAGACCAGCAACAAAACGGAGAAATACCTCAAATCGCCCATCTGTCGTGTTGTGGGCTCCAGTGAGGAATTTCAGGATATCCCCAGGATGTGGATTTAGGAATTGTGCGACTGCAGCTACAAACTCTTGGACGGTGAGGTGTGGGAATGTGTACACCACCCTCCGGGCAGAATCCTCTCTCTCCAAAAGCTCCATCAGGAACCCGGACAGGAACTGGGAAGGCTGCAGATTGAACTGGATCAAATCTCCATCTGCAAACACAATCTTCTGAATGGACACTCCTCTGAAGGCCATCAGACCAACCCTGAGAAACACATCACGGGGGTTCTCAATCTCACAGCTGTGGTTTTTCAGGATGTTGTAAATATAGTAGGAGTACAGTTGGGTGATGGTCTTGGGAACTCGCTGTGGGTCCCTGACTCTTTGTGTGAAGAAGGGGCCCAGTGCCAGAGCGAGGATCCAGCAGTAGGAGGGGTTGTAGCTCATGGTGTACAGGATCTCGTTCTCCTTCACGTGTTTGAAAACAGCAGCCGCCACTGTCTGGTCTTCAAAATGCCTGATGAAATATTCCTTCCGTTCCTCACCAGAAAAGCCCAGGATTTCAACCCAGTTACTGATCTCTGCCTTTTCCAATAAATGTAACGCAGTGGGGCGGGTGGTCACCAGCACTGAACTCTCCGGGAGCAGCTTGTGCTGGATTAAACTGTACACAATGTCAGACACCTTGCACTTGAATTCAGGATCTGTGCATGTGGACTGAGGTTCTGTCTCTCTGCAACTGTCAGCAAAATCAATTTTGTCATTGAATTCATCCAAACCATCAAATATAAACAGCAATCCCTCTGGGTTCTTCCAGACCTCTCTCAGGATATTCCCAAAGTAGGGATACTGATCCAGAATCAGTTCCTTCAGGTTTATTCTGCAGTTAATGGAGTTTAAGTCACGGAATTTGAAACTGAAAACAAACTGGAACTGTTGGTGTAGTTTCCCCGTGGCCCAGTCATAAACAATCTTTTGTACCATTGTTGTTTTCCCGATCCCCGGGACACCGGCCACTGCTGCTGACCTCCCAGATGTGGAGTTACTTGGTAAAGAGCTGCTGTGGAACAACTGATCGGTTCGGAGTTTCTCCAGCTCTCTGCAGAGATGTTTTTCTGTCCATTCTTCATGGTCTCTACCTCGTGCCAGCAGCTCATGTTCCACCAGTTTCCGATCTCGAACAGTAGAAATGACCGTGAGCTCAGCATATCGATCAACCAGCTGGAAAACCTTCATCTTCTCCCTCATCAGGATCGTGTTCACTCTAAGTGTTTCAGTTTGTGCCCGCAGAGTCTCCTTGTGTTTCTGTTGAACATCTTCCAATGGGAAAGACAGTGGACAAACTGTTAAATGTCTCATCTCAGAAATCAATATTTAGGTACAGAAGATTTAGATCAAAGTTATTTCATTAATTGAATTCATCAACGGATGTACGTAGAGTAAAGTAAAAGCGAGGGAGGTGCGGTCTAAGATAAACGCCAGATCAGCAAATTGCCACATTAATTGTGCCATGAAGGAGAGTGTTAACCTGGCAGTTTACTGGCTCCTGACTGTCCCGTACTGGACAAACTCCCACTCCTACCACAACTATCATTGTTCTTGCAGAAGAACTTTGAAAGCTCAGTGTTTGCGTAGCATATGGAGACAGAGAAGAGGGTAGTGGGCATTCAGTCAAAAGAACATGTCAGAGTATCATAGCTCCCACTCCCACCATCACCGATTCAAAATACCAAGAATTAGGTTTGTAGACAGGTGGTTAGGACAGTCAGCATTTTGACACAAAACGCAGACAGTTCCCTCTCCCCTCTTCCATCATCACAGATGCTGTTTAGCTCACTCCAGTAGTTCCTCCAGAAAATGGTTTGAGACGGCAGATCTGCAGTCTCTTGTCTCTTAAAGAGTATGTGCTGTAAATACTCAACAGATTTATAATGCAAGATAGACAAGAGGAAAGGAGAAGGAAATTCCGGATCTGATGTAGCTAAAAAAACCGCAGATAACGAACGCAATGGAAAACACAATAAATATAAATATATAAATAAATATAAATAGGAGCCACTCTGACCTCCGGTGGGTCTCACAGAAAATTTTCATACCGTGCTGGTGGTGGGGTGGGGGTTGTTATTTGTGGAGGGGTGGCCTAGTCGTTGCAGATGTTGATCAGTGTTACTGCTTGAGGAAAGTAACTGATTATGAGTTGGTGTTCCTGCTGTGGATGCTATGTGGCTTCCTCCCTCATGGCAGAGGGACAAACAGCACATAGGCAAGATAGATGGGATCCTTCCTGATGCTGCTGTCCCTTTTCCAGAGCCTTTCTGTACCGTCCCAACCGCTCAACAGATGACACCACTGCCACCACCCTCCACCTGGCCCTAACCCACCTGGACAAAAAAGACACATACGTTCACATGCTGTTCATGGACTTCAGTTCAGCAATCATCCCTCAGAAACTGATTGGAAAGCTGAGCCTACTGGGCCTGAACACCCCCTCTGCAACTGGATCCTATACTGCCTGACTGGGAGACCTCAGTCAGTCCAGATCGGGAGCAGCATCACCAACACCATCACACTGAGCACGGGGGCTCCCCAGGGCTGCGTGCTCAGTCCACTGCTGTTCACTCTGCTGACCCATGACTGTGCTGCAACACACAGCTCAAACCACATCATCAAGTTCGCTGATGACACGACCGTAGTGGGTCCCATCAGCAAGAACGACAAGTCAGCTGGCAGAGAGGAGGTGCAGCGGCTAACTGACTGGTGCAGAGCCAACAACCTGTCTCTTAATGTGAACAAAACAAAAGAGATGGTTGTTGACTTTAGAAGGGCACAGAGCAACCATTCCTACTGAACATCGACGGCTCCTCAGTAGAGATCGTAAACAGCACTAACTTTCTTGGTGTTCACCTGATGGAGAATCTCACCTGGTCCGTCAACACCAGCTCCATAGCAAAGAAAGCCCAGCAGCGTCTCTACTTTCTGCGAAGGCTGAGGAAAGTCCATCTCCCACCCCCCATCCTCATCACATTCTATAGGGGTTGTATTGAGAGCATCCTGAGCAGCTGCATCACTGCCTGGTTCAGAAATTGCACCATCTCAGATCGCAAGACCCTACAGCGGATAGTGAGGTCAGCTGAGAAGATCATCGGGGTCTCTCTTCCCACCATCACGAACATTTACACTACACGTTGCATCAGCAAAGGAAACAGCATTATGAAGGACCCCATGCACCTCTCATATAATCTCTTCTCCCTCCTGCTGTCTGGGAAAAGGCTCCAAAGCATTCGGGCTCTCACGACCAGACTATGTAGCAGTTTCTTCCCCAAGCTATCAGACTGCTCAATACCCAAAGCCTGGACTGACACCTTGCCCTATTGTCCTGTTTATTATTTATTGTAATGCCTGCCCTGTTTTTGTGCAATTTATGAAGTCCTGGGTAGGTGTGTAGTCTACTGTAGCTTTCTCTGTGTTGTTTTTTTTTACGTAGTTCAGTCTAGTTTTTGTACTGCGTCATGTAACACCATGGTCCTGAAACATGTTGTCTCATTTTTACTATGTACTGTATTTGCAGTTATGGTCGAAATGACAATAAATGTGATGACTTGACTTGATACGTCCCTGATGGAAGTTAGGCTGGTGATGCATTGGGCAGTTTTGGCTACCTGTTGTAGAGCCCTCCATTCCGCCACAGTTATGCAGCATGTTGGCCTGCCCTCTGCAGCACAGCTGTAGAAGGACGGGAGTGTAGATGTGAGTACAGGTCAGACAACGTCTGTGGAAAGGGGAGGAAGGGGAGATGCTACTGGTCTATGACTTTAAATACAAGTTTGAAAACCACGCCGATTACAGGTCGGGTAGTGAAGAAGAGAGCAGAGACCGAGGAATTTCAGTAGCAGGTGGTTCAGGATTTCAGCTGTTACAGGACCAGAATAGAACACAGAACAGCACAGGAATAGGCCCTTCGGCCCACAATGTTGGTGCCAGCATGATGCAACATCAAACTCATTTCACCCGCCTCCGGTACTTGCCTAAATCTTTAACATCGCTCTGCATCTCCACCCTCGGAAGAATATTGCAGGCACCCACCACTCTGTTCCCCCATCTCATCCCAAATGAATAACCTCTATCTGACATACCTACACCAGAAACACTATCTTCACCTCTCAATTTTATAACACAATATATTATCTCCCTGCAACCCTTTATACTTCATATAAAATAATCTAAGTTTGTCTACTTAAGTTGATGCTCTCTAATCTGTGATGTGAGTGGCAAGTCGCTTCAGAACCCCCTGAGGCCTTCACAGCTTTCCTTTAATGCGGGTCAGAATTGTACCAATACCCCAAATGCAGCCAAAACAAAGTTTTATACAGTTGTGACATAAATATTCACATTCAGGGAGTTATGGACATGGACATCAAATCCCTCCAGACATGAGTGATGTCAGGGTCATGACCGTTACTCTATATTCCCCCACACATTTGATCTCCTGAATTTCAACAACTCACACTTCTCTGGATTAAACTCCGTCTGATATTTCCCCAATCGCATCTACAACTGATCTATATCCTGATGGATTCTTTGACATGTCTCTTCACTCTCCGCAATTCAGTGCCTCATTTCAGTGTCATTAACCTTACCTTTCCCCTTCAGACTAAATTTATAACATCTCTCATCAAGATCCACAGGTGCTGCCATCGTTGACTTTAATCTACTTTAATCCCAGTCCCAATTCTGATCACTTATATTTAATTGACCCTACATGCCAGACGGGGATTTTCCCAATAATAGCTGCTGCTAGTCTAATCCTTTGCCACTTAATCTGCCTTCCCCAAGTTCAATTTCACACACCCAATGACGCATAAACTGTAGAGCTCTCCTTATTCATAACCATCTGAGAACAGGAGTTGTGTTCACTTTTCCCAAAGGCTCTCCCACTGAAACCCGAGTATCTTGTAAGTGTACATCCTAATGCCAGGTGCAGTAAGGCCTCTTCTCTAGTTTGGACATTACACACATTGTTCCCAGAACACAATCCACATTGGAAAGCTCTCAAATACTCTTGCAGTAAGGAAACAGGGGACAGAGAATGTAAGGTCATCAGCACACAGGAGAAGTTAAAATTACCTTCTACAACTAATTTGTTGCTTTTAAATCATTCCAGAATTTGCCGGCATATCAGTTCCTCTATCTCCTGATGTCCACTGGGGGATGTTTAATAAAAACCCATCAGTGATTGCATCTGTTTTATTGTTGTGATCTCCCATATTGCTGCAGTGCTTGAACTCCACAGTATGTCCTCTCTGAGTGCAGCTGTGAAATTCCCCAGATCAGTTAATAAATCTCTCCAAATGTATTACCTCCCTTCTCTAATATGATAATCGTAACTCTGGAATATCGAGCTGCCATTTCTGTCTCTCTCAATCAAGTCTTCATAAAGGCAACAGCATCACACTTGCATGTGCTGATCCACTCTCAAGGTCCAACGACCTGGCCTACAACACTCTTTCCAATGAACTATCCACTTCAGACCCAACCATCCCATCATGTCCATTCACCCGGCCCTGCCGGCCTTACAATGATGTTTATTAGCCTAGACTGTATGTTCCTTCATCCCGACTAGGCAGTAGCTGTGCGACTGTTTGGAGTGTCAGTGGAGAGCATTCTGGATTTAAAGACCATCTGTCTCAGTTATGGAAATGGATGGCGATGCCCTGAGTATTGAGGTCCTGAATTATGGGAAGACAGATATCAATGCAAGATAGGGTCAGGATGAAGTGTGAGAACAGTTAATTGCAGCTACACTACAGCTGAATACAAACTTTTGAAAGGACGTGTAAAAGTATGTTAGGAAGTCTGCCAAGTGTGTCTAGGATTTCACAGAGTTTGACGGAGCCAGTCAGGAGTGCGTAGGATCTCAGCATGTCAGGACTCTACCAGGGATGTATGGGGCCTCAGTGTGTCAAGACCCTGTTGCGTGGTGCGGGGTATCACGGTGTGCCAGGACCCTCCTAGGGATGTGTGCTGTCTCACAGTGTGTCAGGACCCTGTCAGGGGTGTGTAAAGTCTCACAGTGTGTCAAGAACCTGTCAGTGGTGTGTGGTGTCTCACAGTGTGTCAGGACCCTGTCAGGGGTGTGTGGGGTCTCACAGTGTGTCAGGACCCTGTCAGGGGTGTGTGGGGTCTCACAGTGTGTCAGGACCCTGTCAGTGGTGTGTGGTGTCTCACAGTGTGTCAGGACCCTGTCAGGAGTGTGTGGTGTCTCACAGTGTGTCATGACCCTGTCAGGGATGTGTGGGGTCTCACAGTGTGTCAGGACCCTGTCAGGGGTGTGTGGTGTCTCACAGTGTGTCAGGACCCTGTCAGGGGTGTGTGGGGTGTCACAGTGTGTCGGGACCCTGTCAGGGGTGTGTGGGGTGTCACAGTGTGTCGGGATCCTGTCAGGGGTGTGTGGGGTCTCACAGTGTGTCGGGACCCTGTCAGGGGTGTGTGGGGTCTCACAGTGTGTCAGGACCCTGTTGGGGGTGTGTGGGGTCTCACAGTGTGTCGGGACCCTGTCAGGGGTACGTGGGTCTCACAGGCTCAGGACCCTGCTGGGAGTATGTGGGCTCTCCATTCAATGTATTGGGTGAGATAGAGAGCATAGGAAAACATTGATTGTTCAAATAATTACTTTAAAAATGTGACAGCGGTAGAAATTGTGTTCTTCAAAAATCAGGAAGAAAATCTGTTTTGTATTAAGAAATGGAAGTGGGAATTTCACTGCCGTGTCCGTTCCCTCAACAAACAACATGAACAGCAGTGAAGAACAGGTTTGCAGGCAAATTGCTGCAATCTCACAACGCTCGGTTTCCCTGTCCTAATTCCCATCTCTCACCCTTCCGCAGTGTCCATCACACAACACAGACTGTGTTGCCCTTAAGATATTTGTTTAGCTTTATTACATTTTCGCTTTAGTAATTTGTTTGTAATTATTTTCTAGAGTTAAGGTTGTTGAAAGTAAATTCGTTGCTGTGATGTATCGCGGCATGCGATGATGTCACACCCGGTTTCGGCGCGTCTTGTGGGAAAATACCGGTTTGGAGAAATGGGAAGGAGGGGGCTTGTGTGTGCAGGATCAGCACGAAAAAGTTCCATTTACATGCATTAAGAAACATCATAGTAGCAACGCCGTAAGTTTATAAGATAATCGATATGTGAAGTAAAAATGCTAACGCTGATTCTGTTAAAAGTAATGACGGTTTATTTTCCTGTGCTATTGAAAGCGTTGCTTGATAGTTTGTGTTGAAGTGTATTTAAAGCAGTTGATGGCGTAGGTAGATTCTGACTGCATGTTGTACTTCAATGTAATATAGTTTGTTGTAGTTTTACTTTTACAAGTATTTATGATGCAAATGTGATGCCAAGAAGGAATCAAATACTGCAGATATTTTGTTTTCTTTTATCAACAGTTTTCACCATAGGTTGATGTGGAAAGGTGAACAGTAAATGGTTAATCTTACTGCGATCGTTCCTTCATTGACTATGATTTACCTGGGAGTTTAGTTCAGAGTTTTTACACCTATACGAGAACATTACACAGACACACATGAATTTCAGCTTCTGTGGACTGAGCTGAGTATTTTTCCCCATGTCAGCCTGACTGACACTGTTTCCTGATGGACTTCCCAGGATAATTGAGTTGGAAACTAAACTCGATAACTGTAGCAGTGTTTGCCCTAAGGGAGTGCAGATGTGAACAGAATGGGGTTCATAAGATGCATTGGGGTTGATCAGACCAGTTGGGATGTTACCTGATTTTCTCATTAAATGGATGCTGTCATTGTTATTCCATGACGAGAAATTCAATGAACTCCGAATTCTAAAAATAATTACCTCTATTATCTGAGGAAATTTGGAAAAATGATCCAGGGGTTGGGTGGCTGTATGGGAAGGATTTCATCTTTCGGAGTGAAGAAATTTCCGAGAATTTCACTACAACAGATCGCCCTCTACTCCATTCTGACCCCGGGGGAAGGACCTGTCATTGCAGGAAGACTTTCAGAAAACTCCCCAACTCTCTGAGTTGTTCCTCATACTGTCCTGTGAAAACTCTCCCTCCAGCAAACACTTCTGATGTGTCTGAATCTGCATTGTGTTGCAGTGCCACCATTTACTTGATCAAATCCCCGCAGCTCAACAACGATATGGCCCTACATGTTACTAACATTTACTGGAAACAGCCGTTTCTTCACTTACCTTTCAGTTCTCTGGGAATCTTCGGGATGGGTTGATAAACCGGAACACAACCTGTTCAGATTTAAACAATTTGAGGAATTGAAATGTGTAAAATTATAAAGTGGCTAGTACTTAAATCCAAAATTAAATTCATTTGTGATATTATCTCACCACGTTCCTGTATTTCCTTCAGTATTTTGTCAAACTTTGGGATGCCAATCCGCATTTTCACAAAGGTTTCCCACATCACCCTCCGGGCGCAGGAGCCTTTCTCCATCACCAGGCTCAGGAGGAGTTTAGAACTGTCCACCCGCTCTCCCTTATCAGCGAGATCAGAGATTTTCTGTGAAGAGTAACGGAGAACATATTGGGGACTGACAGATTCACACAGAGAATGAGAAGTAAATGATGTGCTCTGTAACGGGATCACACTGAGCAATCACCCGGACGGGTGCTGATCCTGTCTGGACATGGACTATACATTCTGAGTGCAGAGCACACAGAGGGACATTCACCGTGAACCTGGTCCACCAGTCAATGAGATCCTGGCTGGTCTGTGACCGCTTCATTGACGTGGCTCCAAATCCATAAATAATTCCTCACCGGATTTGACGGAGCAAAACAGAAAACAGAAAACAATGATCACAGATTAGGAAAGAAGTCAGGAGTGTTTTTATAACAAAGTGAGCAGTTTCAGAGAAGTTTCAGAAAAGATAATGTGGTTCATCTCCTCAGTCCGCCAGTGTCCAACATGACAGCGGATTACCGGCTGAAACCTGATGTCTTTCCTTTGCCTTTTCCAGTGGAGATTTATTCAGTGATTACACATTACAACATGGCAGTATTCCCCGATCCACACTGTTTATAGTTACAGATTGTAAAGGAATCATCTCCATCCAGAACAGAACTCACTCGAGATCCTGTGGCAACCACAGATGATGCTCTGGTTCACGCTGTACAGTCTTCCCAAAATAAAAGTTCCTATCATATTTCCATTTAAACACATTTATTGCAACCTCATTCAACTGTTACCTGAACCTCTCACTCTGAACATTCAGCTGCCACTGGGGGCATTTACAACTCTTTCAATCATTCCTTCAGATTCACAGTTTTAAGAATTATATATATTTATTTCCGATTTATTTTTATGATTTATTATCCGATGAGTGAGACTCCTGACACATCCTGTGATGTGTGAAAATTTAAACCCATTCTCTCTCCCACTCACCCGATGTTCCTCTCCGCTGATCTGATTCTTGGCCGTTAACGCCAGGCTCACTCCGTGCACCCCTCCTTCCATCGCCTGCTCCAGCCTGTCCCGGTAGAAGTCCGTCAACTGCAGCAGCTGGAAATCGTTCCAGCTTGCCAGGAGCTCGGTGATCACTGAGCTTGGACCTGTAACGGAAAATGGAAAAAATTAAAGACATTACCAAACACCTATTGGGCAGCAATTCTCTCTCTGGAGCCTAAAGCCGGAGTTTCTGTGTGGCAGGTGGAGTTTCATGGCACGAAGAGTTTTTCTTCCTTCTACCATCTGCGTGAGATGATGGGTTGTCGGAACTTTGAGACTTTCTTTTAAACCGTGCATGGACAGCTCTTTATCAGATTACGGTATTGCTTTGCGCTGTTGAAGCTATATGTTAACTATAACTATATGTAACTATGTGGTTTTGTGTATGTCTTGTAGCTTTAGGTTTGTCTGTTGGGGAACGTGCTAAGCCGATAGCGCAATATCGATACGTAGCAGCCTCTCCGGACTCTGGATTGGGGATTACCAAACGTTATGTGGTTTTTCTTGTGTCTGTTTTGTGCTTTTTCGTGATATCAATCCGGAGAAAGTTGTCTCATTTTTTAACTGCATTGTATTTGTGGTTTATAAATGACAATAAATTGAATCTGAATCTGAATCTGACTAATGTGTTACAATTTGAAAAGACAAGTCAGGGAAGGAATTACACAGCGATAGTCAGGACACTGAAGAGTGCATTTAGGAAAGTAGATACAACCCAAAGGATTTAATTAATTGAAAGTAGTGTCACGTGAAGATAGGGTTGTAAAGAAAGCTTTATGCTATAAATCCAAATGTTGAGAAGATACTCAAAATACTGGAAGTTTTCAGCAGGCAGTCAGCAACTAAGGAAATGTGTATACAGCCGATATTATAGGCCGGGACTCTTCCCGAAATGTCGATACTTTACTCTTTCCCATAGCCGCTGCCTGACCTGCTGAATTGCTGCAGCATTTTGCGTGCATTGCTTTGAATACCGGAATCTGTAGATTTTTTTCGTCTCTGTTCAGTAGAGAAATTGGCATGTTATGATTGAGTCATTCGCGAGGTCTAATTTGGAGGCACTCAGTGCTCAGTAATTACACCTGCGCTTCCCTACTTCAGAAATTTGTCTTCAGCGGGCAAATGGTGCCTCAGAAACCTGACAGAACAGAGATAAACTGAGACAATTTGAATAGTTTGAGATACTTAACATTAGCTAAGTCAAAGTAAGAGCGAAAATTAGGAACAGTATTCTGGTTAGTCTGACTTCAGTAATGCTCAACTATTTAAAATTTGTGACAGGAGAACTTTGAAAGGATCGATCAAATTTAGAAGAGAAATTGTAGAAGAGAATTGCTTTGGCAGATAATGTGAAGGTAAACCCGAAGGTCTTCTATAAGTATATTCAGAGTAAAAGGATAGTAAGGGACAGAATTGGGCGCCTAGAAGATCAGAGTTGTCATCTATGTGTAGAGACTCACGGAATGTGGGAGATCTTAAACAGTTTTTTTTGCATCAGTATTTACTCAGGACACTGGCATAGCGTAAATGAAAGGAAGTGAAATAAGCAATAGTGTCATGGAGCATATAGAGATTAAAGAGGAGGAGGTGCTTGGTGCCTTACAGCGAATAAAGGTAGATAAATCCCCCGGGCCTGACATGATATTTTCTCGGAACTTGATAGAGACTAGTGTAGAAATTGCAGGGGCCCTGGCAGAAATATTTTAAATGTCTTTAGCCAGAGGATAAAAGGGTAGGATTAGCTAGAGTGCCGGAGGATTGGAGGGTAGCTCATATTGATCTGCTATCTAAAAAAGGCTCCAAAAGTAAACCAGGTAATTACAACACGAGTGAATCTGCAAGATGCTGGAAATAAATAAAAACACAAAATGCTGGCAGAACTCAGCAGGCCAGACAGCATCTATGGGAGGAGGTAGTGACGACGTTTCGGGCCAAAACCCTTCATCAGGAGTCAATTTTCAGGTACTTACAGGCCTGACATCAGTAGTAGGTAAATTATTGGAAGGTATTCTGGGAGATCGGATATACAAGTATTTGGACAGTCAAGGGCTGATTAAGGATAATCAGCACGGCATTGTGCGTGTATATCATGATTAACGAATCTTGTATAGATTTTCGAGGAGGTTACCAAGAAATTAGATGAAGGAAAGGCTGTGGATGTTGTCTACATGGACAACATGGACTAGTAAGGCCTTTGATAAGGTCTCACATGGGAGGTTAGTTCAGAAGGTTCAGACACGGAGAGTTGTCCATATTCATGGAGAGTTTTTAAACTGGATTTGAAATTGGCTGTGTGGAAGAAGACAGAGAGTGGTAGTGGATGATTGTTTCTCAGACTGGAGGCCTGTGACTAGTGGTGTGCCTCAGGGATCTGTGCTGGGACCATTGTTATTTGTTGTCTATATCAATGATCTAGATGATAATGTAGTAAATTGGATCAGCAAGTTTGCTGATGACGCTAAGATTGGAGGCGTTGTGGGCAGCGAGGAAGGCTTTCAAAGCTTGCAGAGGGATCTGGACCAACTGGAAAAATGGGCCAGAAAATGGCAGATGGAATTTAATGCAGACAAGTGTGAGGTGTTGCATTTTGGAATCAAAGTATGACAGACACAGTAAATGGTAGGGCACTGAGGAGTGCGGAGGAAGAAAGGGATCTGGGAGTTCAGAAACATAATTCCCTGAAAGTGACGTCACAGGTAGACAGGGTTGTAAAGAAGTCTTTTGGCATCTTGGCATTCATAAATCAATGTACTGTGTATAGGAGTTGGAATGTTATGGTGAGGTTGTATAAGACATTGGTGAGGTCAAATTTGGAGTATTCTGTGCAATTCTGGTCACCTAAATATTGGAAGGATATCAATAAGATTGAAAGAGTGCAGAGAAGATTTACTAGGATGTTGCCGGGTCTTCAGGAGTTGAGCTACAGGGAAAGATTGAACAGGTTAGGACTTTATTCCTTGGAGCGTAGAAGAATGAGGGGAGATTTGATAGAGGTTTACAAAATTATGAGGATATAGACAAGGTAAATGCAAATAGGCTCTTTCCACATAGATTAGGAGAGATAAATATGTGAAGACATGGCTTCAGTGTGAAAGGGGAAAGGTTTGGGGGAGCATTAGGAGGAACTTCTTCACTCAGAGAGTGGTGAGAGTGTGGAACGAGTTGCCATCTGATGTGGAAAATGTGGACTCACTTTTAAGCTTTAAGAATAAATTGGATAGATACATGGATGGGAGAGGTCTGGAGGATTATGGACTGGGTGCAGGTCAATGGGACTAGCGGAATAAAGTTTTGGTACAGACTAGAAGGACCGAATGGCTTGTTTTCTGTGCTGTAGTGTTCTATGATTTTATGATTCTATGGGGAGGAGAGTTCCCACAGGCAAAAGGGGGATGGGGAAGAGAGAACCCACAGGAGGAAGGGATCCTACGGGAAGAAGGGGATGGGGAAGGGAAATTCCACAGGTGGCATGGGAGTGCGGAAGAGAGATCCCACAGCAGGATGAGGCATGGGGAAGAGAGATCCCACAGGAGGAAGGGGGATATAGAGAGAGATTAAACAGGATGAAGGGGGAAGAGGTTGAGAGATCGGTCAGGAGGAGGAGGGATGTGGAAGAGAGTTCCCATAGGAGCATGTGGGATTAGGAAGAGAAATCTCACAGGAGGAAGGGGGTTGGGGAAGAGAAATTCCACAGGACAATGAGGCATGCCAAAGAGAGATTGAGGTTTACAAAACTCTGAGGGGTAGAGACAGAGTAATTGCCAGTAGGCTCTTTCCACCTAGATTAGGAGAGATAAATACGAGAGGACATGGCTTTAGGGTGAAAGCAGAAAGGTTTATGGGGAACATTAGGGAGAACTTCTTCACTCAGAGAGTGGTGGGTGTGTGCAGGAGCTGCCATCAAACATGGTAAATGCGGGCTCACTCTTAGGTTTTAAGAATAAATTAGATAGATACATGGATGGGAGAGGTCTGGATGGTTAAGGACTGGATGCAGGTCAATAGGACTAGAGGAATAAAGCTTCGGCACAGACTAGAAGGGCTGAATAGACTGTTTTCTGTGCTGTAGTGCTCTATGGTTATATAGTTATAAATTAAGCTGACTTAACCCATTGGAATGTTCTTGAGGATGCAGCTAGCAGAATAGGTAAGGTGAGACCAAAGAAGGTAGAGCATTTTGATTTTCAGTAACATTCCACACTGGATTTGTCAGCAAACTGAAAGCAGCAGAGGGTGCGGATAAATTAATTCTACTGATACGAAATTGATTGGTTAACATGAGGCATAAAGGAATTGTTTTATCTTGGATAGGCTGGGTGAGTGGGAAGATACTTGGCAGATGACGTTTAATGTGAATAAGTGTGAGGTTATCCACTTTGGGAGTAAGAACAGGAAGGCAGATTATTATCCGAATGGTGTAGAATTAGGTAAGGGAGAAATACAAAGAGATCTAGGAGTCCTTGTTCATCAGTCACTGAAGGTGAATGAGCAAGTGCAGCAGGCAGTGAAGAAGGCTAATGGAATGTTGGCCTTTATTACAAAGGGAATTGAGTACAAGAGCAAGGAAATCCTCTTGCATTTGTACAGGGCCCTGGTGAGACCACACCCGGAGTATTGTGTACAGTTTTGGTCTCCAAGGTTAAGGAAGGACATCCTGGCTGTAGAGGAAGTGCAGCTTAGATTCACAAGGTTAATTCCTGGGACGTCCAGACTGTCTTACGCAGAGAGGTTAGAGAGACTGGGCTTGTACACGCTGGAATTAAGGAGATTGAGAGGGGATCTGATTGCAACATATAAGATTATTAAGGGATTGGACAAGATAAAGGCAGGAAATATGTTCCAGATGCTGGGAGAGTCCAGTACCAGAGGGCATGTTTTAAGAATAAGGGGTAGGTAATTTAGGACAGAGTTAAGGAAATACTTCTTCTCCCAGAGAGTTGTGGGGGTGTGGAATGCACTGCCTCAGAAGGCAGTGGAGGCCAATTCTCTGGATGCTTTCGAGAAGGAGCTAGATAGGTATCTTATGGATAGGGGAATCAAGGGATATGGGGACAAGGCAGGAACTGGGTATTGATAGTAGATGATCAGCCATGATCTCAGAATGGCGGTGCAGGCTCAAAGGGCCGAATGGTCTACTTCTGCACCTATTGTCTATAAATGGCGGGGAATGACCTGCGGGTGCCACTGGAATTAGTGCCAGTATCCGAGCTATTCAGAATAGCAATGTTCACGACGGATTTAAATGTGACATTTCCAACTTTGTCTAGGAGACAAATCAGGATGCAGCCGTGATAGTTGAAGAGATTTTGCGGATTGATTTGAACAGGTGTGGGCAGTTGAGAAATAAAGTGCGGGTACCAAATATAAGATTGTCCAATTTGTGTCAATAACGGGATGACTACGTACCCTTGTGCTTCCCTGATGTTGATGCCTCTGGAACTCCTCCCATTCCTGCTGCTTCAGCCATTTTGAAGACAGGTGTGGGCAGCCTCCAGTTCTCTGTAACAACTAAATTTAACAGACGAGTCAGACATCAATTACGACATAAGATAGAACCTTATGCCACACTTTGCCACACACTGACAAATAGCATGGTCCTATCTAAAGAAATCACGATATGGCCTGCTCCATCTCCAGACATCCACACCCCCAATCATACAATCCATGGATCATACCCCGTGGTCGGATTACCGGTTGATCTGCTCACGCTATTCCAGGCAATCGCTTTTCACGAATCAGTCCTATGGTATAGACCCGGAGTGGGATGTCATACCGAATCGTGGATCGATGGAACGTCAATGCAGGTTGGAGAATCTGAGCAGACAGGACACACTGCTTTGATCCTCCTACCACTAGTGGCGCTATGATGATCAATGGGTATCTGTTGCAGCAGCAAGAGTTGAAACACTCGTGCTCACCATCAGACTTCTATTCCTCTCATTTCTGAATTCTACAGATTTCTCAATCACACCTGATTCTCACAGTTTCCTTTCTTTCCAACACTGCGTGACCATTGGCAGGTTGTCACAATGCTAAGCATAGGACTGGATCGTTCAGGAGCGATGCTAGAAGGTTTGTACAGTCTTGCCAGTGGATTAATTTCTGTGCAGTTTGCTTTGATGGAACAATTTGCTTCGTTTTCTCGCCTTTATTAAATCTGTGTATGGTAACAGTGATTATTCCTTCACCGGACTTTCCATCTGCCCTTCATAACAAAAAAAATCAATGTGTCCTGTGAACTGTTGTGATATCATGCCTCAGTTTGATTACATTTTAATGCATAACTTGTTTATTTTCTAATGATCCATTGAAGAGCCAGGGACAGGGATAACTGTAACGAAATTGGCCTCCAGGAACAAATGAAAAGTTGCAGATGGGATTGTGAACGTTGAGTATCTGAGTTCAGCTTTCCTTTTGCACTCGGTTTGTTAGTTTACCAAACCAGGAATTTACACATTCAAATTGCAGCCACGCTAATCTTGACATCAGGATCGGTAGAAGTCAAATACAACCCCCGTTTCTTGATTGATTTCTTCAAATTTAGAAATATTGTGCAGTATTTCCATAAATATGACCCACTTTCCGAAAACGAGGTTCGGGATAATTATTCAGTTTCCATGCTGGATAAGTTTGTGCTGGAGATAATGTTTGTAATGTTCAACTTTCATAACAACGGGAGAATGAAATGATGATTTGTGTTTCCACCAATGATATATTTCACGCTTTAACCTAGGAAAAGCTTTAACGATCTATCAACGTGCTAACCTTGTGTTTCTGCAATTAAAAAAAACAACCAAAAATATTTAGATCTTGTAAGTAATTGCTGCTGAATACTGTAATACTAAGCTCGTGACCTGTATCACCCCTCAACATATTCCCCTGGCGAAGCGAATTCATTTTTGTGTGCAGTTCATTACCTTTACCTTTTATACTAAAGAGCGTCCCGGTGAAGGTGCTCTGTTCATTTTGTTCAATCATACTACTGTCCATATTTGTTAATCGCAATTAATCTGTGTGCATAATAACATTCTCGTGCTTTACAACTCATGTCCTTACATGTGGTCGCTCTATATTACTCCACCGTCATTTTGACATTACCCAGCTCAGGCGTTGTCAGTAACACTGACTGTGGAGAACAAGATGATCGGCCGTAATGAAGCCCCGTGATGCGAAATTCCTGCTGAATTTTCCTGGCATCGCATTTATTTTATAAATACATGTACCCTTTCTTGTCAGAGAAAGATGGAAAAAAAATCACCAAATATTAAATTCACTGGATCTTTGGTTTTCAGAGTGTGTTGCTGGCACGCGGAATTAGTAGCAAGGAAATTGCTACCTCAGTCCTGCTCAGTTATTCTTTATGATCACAGCTGGGCTGAGATCTCAGGGCACAACCCTGCGACTGCCTGCAACAGTTCACTCCCTTCCCTGAGAGGATGTGTTCTGCGGAATCAACCACATTGATAAAAAGCTCTGCTTCTCTTTTCCTTTGAGAAAGAGAATTCCTAAGGCACACTAGTTCCACCTGATAAATATAACCTCATCTATCTTCAACTGTTTCAGCTGCCCTAGTCAGGAAGGTGGAAGGCAGAAGTCAAGAACAGGAAGGGAGCAGTTACTCTCGTGGGGGTATTCTACAGGCCCCCTTGTAGGAGCAGAGATACCGAAGAGCAGAATGGGAGGCAGATTTTGGAAAAGGTGCAAAAATAACAGGGTTGTTATTATGGGTGACTTTAACTTCCCTAATATTGATTGGCACCTGATTAGTTCCAAGGGTTTAGATTGGGCGGAGTTTGTTAAGTGTGTCCAGGATGGATTCCTGTCACAGTATGTTGACAGGCCGAATAGGGGAAATGTCATACTAGATCTTGTATTAGGTAACGAACCGGGTCAGGTCACTGATCTGTCAGTGGGTGAGCATCTGGGGGCAGTGATCACCGCTCCCTGGCCTTTTGCATTATCATGGAAAAGGATAAATCAGAGAGGACAAGAACATTTTTAATTGGGGAAGGGCAAATTATGAGGCTATAAGGCTAGAACTTGCGGGTGTGAATTGGGATGATGTTTTTGCAGGGAAATGTACTAAGGACATGTGGTCGAATTTTAAGGATCTCTTGCAGGATGTTAGGGATAAATTTGTCCCGCTGAGGAAGATAAAGAATGGTAGGGTGAAGAAACCATGGGTGACAAGTGAGGTGGAAAATCTAGTCAGGTGGAAGACGGCAGCATACATGAGGTTTAGGAAGCAAGGATCAGATGGGTCTATTGCGGAATATAGGGTAGCAAGAAAGGAGCTTAAGAAGGGGCTGAGAAGAGCAAGAAGGGGGACATAAGAAGGTCCTGGCGAGTAGGGTAAAGGAAAACTCCAAGGTATTCTTCAAATTATGTGAAGAACAAAAGGGTGACAGGAGTGAAGGTAGGACCGATTAGAGATAAAGATGAGAAGATGTGCCTGGAGGCTGTGGAAGTGAGCGAGGTCCTCAATGAATACTTCTCTTCAGTATTCACCAATGAGAGGGAACTTGATGACAGTGAGGACAATATGAGTGAGGTTTATGTTCTGGAGCATGTTGATATTAAGGGAGAGGAGGTGTTGGAGCTGTTAAAATACATTAGGAAGGATAAGTCCCCGGGGCCTGACGGAATATTCCCCAGGCTGCTCCATGAGGCGAGGGAAGAGATTGCTGAACCTCTGGCTAGGATCTTTATGTCATCGTTGTCCACAGGAATGGTACAGGAGGATTGGAAGGTGGCGAATGTTGTTCCCTTGTTAAAAAGAAAAGTTAGTAGGGCTAGTCCGGGTAATTATAGACCTGTGAGCCTTATGTCTGTGGTGGGAAAGCTGTTGGAAAAGATTCTGAGAGATAAAATCTATGGGCATTTAGAGAATCATGGTCTGATCAGGGACAGACAGCACGGCATTGTGAAGGGCAGATCGTGTCTAATAAGCCTGATAGACTTCTTTGAGGAGGTGACCAGGCATATAGATGAGGGTAGTGCAATGGATGTAATCTACATGGATTTTAGTAAGGCATTTGACAAGGTTACACATGGTAGGCCTATTCAGAAAGTCAGATTGAATGGCATCCAGGGAAGTTTGGCCAGGTGGATTCAGAATTGGCTTGCCAGCAGAAGGCAGAGGGTCGTGGTGAGGGAGTACATTCGGATTGGATGGTTGGGGCTAATGGTGTCCCACAAAGATCTGTACTGAGACCTCTAATTTTCATGATTTTTATTAACGACCTGGATGTAGGGGTAGAAGGGTGGGTTGTCAAGTTTGCAGACGACACAAAGGTTGGTGGTGTTGTAGATAGTGTAGAGGATTGTCGAAGTTTGCAGAGAGACATTGATAGGATGCAGAATGGGCAGAGAAGTGGCAGATGGAGTTCAACCCGGAGAAGTGTGAGGTGGTACACTTTGGAAGGACAAACTCCAAGGCAGAGTAAAAAGTAAATGGCAGGATACTTGGTAGTGTGGAGGAGCAGAGGGATCTGGGGGCACATGTCGACAGATCCCTGAAAGTTGCCTCACAGGTAGATAGTGTAGATAAGAAAGCATATGGGGTGTTAGGTTTCATTAATCGAGGGATGGAGTTTAAGAGTCGCGATGTAATGACGCAGCTCTATAAAACTCTGATTAGGCCACAGTTGGAGTATTGTGTCCAGTTCTGGTTGCCTCACTACAGAAAGGATGTGGAAGCATTGGAAAGGGTACAGAGCAGATTTAAAAGGAGATTTACCATGCTGCCTGGTTAAGAGTACGGATTATGATCAGAGATTAAGGGAGCTAGGGCTTTACTCTTTGGAGAGAAAGAGGATGAGAGGAGACATGATAAAGGTGTATGTAACGGGGGGTTTTTTTTCTTTTTCTTTGTTACTGTGTATGTAATCAAAATGGCGTCTTTGTTTGTTACAAGTAGGAATCCTGGCGCCTGTCTTAATGGTAGGAATGCTATTGTCTTTGTTATGATAAGTGCTGGAAGCTTGTTTGGGACTGTAAACTGATTGTTGGTGGGGGACTTTTTGGGAGTCGGCGCGATGGAGTGAGAGAGAGAGGACGGGGTGCTGGAAGCTGGGCGACGGTACGGACCCCGAGCGGGGGTCCCCGGCCCAAGGTTTTCGGTGAGGAGAGGAGACGGAGACAGAGGAGTGTGGAGCGACTGGTCGACCACCGTGGGGGTCCCAGGAGGCGGGTCGAGGAGATCGGAGAGGATCGAATACCAGAGGACTTCAGTGATTGAGCTCCAACGGTTGTGCACGAAGTGGTTTGGACTTTGATAAGTTTGGCGCCTTTTCTTTTTTTTCTCTTATTCATATATACTGTATCGTTAGTAATCGCTTAGTTATAGTAATCTTTATAAATTGTACTCATTTAATCGCATAAGGTGTACTGTGTGTTTTTTGGGCGAGGCGGGGACATCACACAGCATCCACACCAGCTGATTACCCAGTTTGGCGGGGTCGAAGGCTGCTCCCCCTAGACTAGAACGAGTTTGAGCGATGCCTGAGGTGACCCAGGGGTTACATTGTGGGTGCGATCGTCCGGGATTGATTTCTGTGGAAGCTGTGTGATCGCCCTCTTTAAATTGTGTCTGCGGCGAAGAGCTGGTGTGCCTTTGTGGGTGTGCTATTGCCGGTTATCTCTGCATGTGTGTTGGGTGGGGTGGCTGCTATTGGTAGCCCGGAGGTCGTTGTTCGAGTTCCGACTAGCGCTGACGAAATGGTGGTGGTACCATGGGTTGTCCGTACTGTTTGGAGAGTGAGGAGTGACAGGTTGGGATGTTTCAGCTATGGTGGGCTCCGCCCGGTTGTTGGAATAATGTCCAGCCCTAAAGGGGCGGAGACGTGGGCGGAGCAGACCTCTCAGTTGTTGGGTGAGTGGCAGTGCTTGGCTGAGGGAAAGCGACAGGGATTGGTTGAAAGTTTGAGTAGGCGGGCAGGTAGCGTTGTTAGAACTGTCGGGCGCAATTATCTCGAAGTGACAGCTGCCAGTTCTGGGAAAGTGTGGGAAAATGCGTGTTGTTCGACGGGAAGTCAAATACCGCAGCTGGGGGGCTTATCATATCCGTGGCAGGAGATTGGTGGGAAGTTTTTAGGGTATCCCTTTTGGTTAGGAGGGCAGATAAATTGCTTGCGGAGACAGGGGGATCTGTCAAGGGGATCAGTTGTTCCGTTGATCCGAGAGATGTCGGGAAACTTAGAGGAGGCCCAGTGGGGGAACGGCTTGGGGTCTCTGGGGGAGCACGTTCCCAGCAATGTACCAAGGAACTCCAGCAAGGAACAGACCCTATTCCTGAAGGCTTAGAGGGACCACGCACTCAGGTGTTGTTACGGATGGATGGAAGTCAAGTTAAAGCCATCCTCGGCACCGGGGCACCGGTTAAGTTGCTGTACAGTTTGTTTTATAACCGCTTTTGGAAGCCTTTACCCTTGATGACATTGACGGCACTGGAGATTTGGGGTACCAGTGCCGGTGATTATAAAGACGACGGTTGTTGGTCAGTGAAAATGGAGTTCTTGGAGGCAAATGTGGAGGTGACTGAGGTTCGTGAATCGTTAATGCTGATGTGTCCAGACACTGTTGAGACGAGCAGCGTTTCGGTTATGGAGAGAACCAATATCCTGTTGGTGCGCTTGGGGGCCTGCCCGGAGGAGGCGGGTGAGAGCTGTTTGGAGGCATTATCGATGCACCCAGAGTTTCGAGCTGCTTGTGCGGACGTGTGTAGCAGCAGTGGGCCGATACCGAATTCAAACCAGAGCCGGTGGTGGTATGGCCTGGAGGAGTATCTGAGGGTGAGACCCTCTTAGTGGACGCTGCGAAATACCACCAGGGAGGGGAGTTGACTGCTGAAGACACCTCGGTGAGGCAGAGGTTGCGGCAACTGGCCCCTACAGCGTGGCAGACGTAGGCAGCGTGTGTGTGGATTATATTGGGCCGTAGAGGCGATGGCCTATCTGAGTAGTGCGAAGAGGTTTAAGGTGCTGGATCTGAGGAGTGGATGTTGCCAGATCCCGATGAGTGAGGCCGCCAAGGAGAAGACGGCGGTTAAAAGTTTCCTAGGAGTCTTTCCGGTCCGAAAAGATACCACAGGGTATCTCCGGAGCCCTTGCAACCTTCCTGCAGGGCATGTGGAAGACCATGGGATGTGGAGGCGTTTGGAATTTTGACGTATGTGGATGATCTCCTGGTATTTGGATTTGCCTCAGGAGAATATGAAGTGAGGTCGTTGCAGGAGCGGCTGAGAACTACAGAGTTAAAGTGTTTTCTGGACACGTGCCAGAGCTGGCGAAGGTCGCAGCTCGTGAGTGTCTGTCTCTACGGAATCAAGTTTGAAATGAAGACTGAGAGACCGGAGAGAGTGATCTGGAACCATTTGAAAGACTTACAAGTTGGAGAAAACGAAGGAAGTTGTTTGACTGAGAGCCACAGCAAACTGAGAGCCTGGAGAAGGTAGTTTGCGGAGGTGAAGAAATTGCGGACAAATCTTGGAAGGGAGAAGCGGTAGCTTGAAGGGAACCTGAAGATGACCATCGACAGTTCAAATGAAGTGCAACACCTGAAGGTTGATTTGGAAGAAGTCATGAGGAGAAAAAAAAGAAGCTGGAGAGAAGTGCAGTGAATACTGAACTGGAGGGTGACCAATCGTTAACTGCTGCTTTTCAGGTCAGGGTGGAAGAAGCTGTTGGAGTAACTGCATTCCAGATTGAGATGGCCGGGATGCAGGAGTCAGAACTGCTGAGCCAGGGGCCAGAGAAGAGGATAATCTAAATTGCAGGAGGCTGAAGAGACTGCAGGAGCAGTGCAGGTCACGTGTTTCCGTTTGGAGAAGATCAAACAGCAGCTACCGATCAAAGAAATGAGGAAGAATGCGGATTCAAAGGCTGATGGCTGGATGTGTGGTACATGCTGCCTTTTGCTGACTTCCCTGGATTGAGGAAGAGACCTTTGGCCCTTCTTCCACTGAGTCAGGTGTAGTGGGGAGGGTTAGCTGTGTGCAGTGTGGGGTATGAGTGAGAGATTGAAAGAGTTGTTGGTAGTGGACCCAAGGTATCCCCAGCTGTGTCCTAGCCTAAGGGTTTAGGTGAGGGGGGTACGGAGGTCTCAGAAGGGTTTGGGAACGCCCAGATAGTTGGCCTATATAGCGCCTAAGGAACAGGGCGTGAGGTTTACTGTGTGGGGAGGAGATGTCACTGCTTGTGCTTGGGTTACGGTGTGTTGGCAGGAAAGGTGACGAGTTATCTAATAGTCATGAGGACATGACTTTTATTTGGTGGGGGGAGAGTGTAACGGGGTTTTTTTTTTCTTTTTCTTTGTTACTGTGTATGTAATCAAAATGGCGTCTTTGTTTGTTACAAGTAGGAATCCTGGCGCCTGTCTTAATGGTAGGAATGCTATTGTCTTTGTTATGATAAGTGCTGGAAGCTTGTTTGGGACTGTAAACTGATTGTTGGTGGGGGACTTTTTGGGAGTCGGCGCGATGGAGTGAGAGAGAGAGGACGGGGTGCTGGAAGCTGGGCGACGGTACGGACCCCAAGCGGGGGTCCCCGGCCCAAGGTTTTCGGTGAGGAGAGGAGACGGAGACAGAGGAGTGTGGAGCGACTGGTCGACCACCGTGGGGGTCCCAGGAGGCGGGTCGAGGAGATCGGAGAGGATCGAATACCAGAGGACTTCAGTGATTGAGCTCCAACGGTTGTGCACGAAGTGGTTTGGACTTTGATAAGTTTGGCGCCTTTTCTTTTTTTTCTCTTATTCATATATACTGTATCGTTAGTAATCGCTTAGTTATAGTAATCTTTATAAATTGTACTCATTTAATCGCATAAGGTGTACTGTGTGTTTTTTGGGCGAGGCGGGGACATCACACAGCATCCACACCAGCTGATTACCCAGTTTGGCGGGGTCGAAGGCTGCTCCCCCTAGACTAGAACGAGTTTGAGCGATGCCTGAGGTGACCCAGGGGTTACATGTACAAGATATTAAGCGGAATAGATAGAGTGGATAGCCAGTGCCTCTTCCCCAGGGCACCACTGCTCAGTACAAGAGGACTTGGCTTTAAGGTAAGGGGAGGGAAGTGCAAAGGGGATATTAGAGGAAGGTTTTTCACTCGGAGAGTGGTTGGTGCGTGGAATGCACTGCCTGAGTCAGTGGTGGAGGCAGATACACTAGTGAAATTTAAGAGACTATTAGACAGGTATATGGAGGAATGTAAAGAGGGGGTGGGGTATATGGGAGGCAGGGTTTTTCAAAGGGCCTGTAATGTGCTGTACTATTCTATATTCTATGTTCTATGTTCTAGAGCAGCAAACCTGTGTACAATCTATGTTAATCAAAATGACTTCTTTGTTTTGTTAAGAGTAGGAATGCTTCTTTGTATTAAGTGCTTTCTCTCACAGTTGTTTAGCTTTAGACTTGCTGATATCGGGATTGTATTCATTTGTTGACCAATGGGGAATATTATTTTGTCTTGTGGGTCTGGGTGCGGGGGTTTTGCAGTCTTCTCAGGGGAGTCGGGAAGAAGACGCCGAGGAAGGTGGACGTGCGCTGCACTGCTCGGTCGACCACCGGGGGTGGTCCCAGGTGCGAGGACGTGGAGGTCGGAGGAAAATGACGAGGGGTCGGATGGTTCAATGGTTGAGCTCCAACGATGCGCACTAAACTGACTGAACTTTGATAAGTTGGCGCCTTTTGCTTTATTTTCTTTTCCTTCACATATATTGTATTGCATAGTACTTATTGCAAAGTTTTAGTAAAATCTTTAAAGTGTATTTCATAACGGTATCTGGTGTGAGTTTGATACTGTGTGTGTGCGCGCAGCATAAACTTGATTCTCACAGCAGCTGCGTGTACGGGAGGTGGAGTTGGTGAGTGGCTGGAACTCCTTTTCCCCTAGACATATACCAGCCTGTTGGGTAAGTGTTACATAGATAGATAGATAGATAGATAGATAGATAGATAGATAGATAGATAGATAGATAGATAGATAGATAGATAGATAGATAGATAGATAGATAGATAGATAGATAGATAGATAGATAGATAGATAGATAGATAGATAGATAGATAGATACTTTATTCATCCCCATGGGGAAATTCAACATTTTTTTTCCAATGTCCCATACACTTGTCGTAGCAAAAACTAATTACATACATACTTAACTCAGTAATAATATGATATGCATCTAAATCACTAACTCAAAAAGCATTAATAATAGCTTTAAAAAAAGTTCTTAAGTCCTGGCAGTTGAATTGTAAAGCCTAATGGCATTGGGGAGTATTGACCTCTTCATCCTGTCTGAAGAGCATTGCATCGATAGTAACCTGTCGCTGAAACTGCTTCTCTGTCTCTGGATGGTGCTATGTAGAGGATGTTCAGGGTTTTCCATAATTGACCGTAGCCTACTCAGCACCCTTCGCTCAGCTACCATTGTTAAACTCTCCAGTACTTTGCCCACGACAGAGCCCGCCTTCCTTACCAGCTTATTAAGACATGAGGCGTCCTTCTTCTTAATGCTTCCTCCCCAACACGCCACCACAAAGAAGAGGGCGCTCTCAACAACTGACCTATAGAACATCTTCAGCATCTCACCGCAGACATTGAATGACGCCAACCTTCTAAGGAAGTACAGTCGACTCTGTGCCTTCCTGCACAAGGCATCTGTGTTGGCAGTCCAGTCTAGCTTCTCGTCTAACTGTACTCCCAGATACTTGTAGGTCTTAACCTGCTCCTCCTCTGTAGACTCTGGGTAATGTTCACTGTCCCCAGCAAGGGCTCAATTCATTACTCTAAACACTAGCGGATAAAATCTCCTCTCCTTCATCTAAACAACCAAGAATACCATCCTCTCCCCGTCTTCATCTGATACCAGCGAATACAGTCAAATGCCCCCATTCATCCAGTAGCCGAGGACAAAATCATGTTAACTCGAATTCTGCTAACTCAGAGACAACAATCTGAGGTTGATGAATGTGGCGGGCCGGTAGCGCAGTGATCAGCATTGCAGTGGACGGTAGCACAGTGATCAGCATTGCAGTGGACGGTAGCACAGTGGTCAGCATTGCAGTGGACGGTAGCACAGTGATCAGCATTGCAGTGGACGGTAGCACAGTGGTCAGCATGGAAGCGGACATGTAACAGCACCCGGACATGCACTCATTGGCCATATTATTAGGTACAGGAGGTACATAGGAAAGTGTCCAATGAGGGTAGAATTTGATATTTTTAGCTACGGCCAGTGAGAATTACAATAATATTTGTTAATATAAATATCACTGCCAGATCTAACTCGTCTTTTCTTTAAAAAATGCGTAATGAAAATAATAAAGCACACAGATCTGTAAAGCCAGGCGATTCTAAAGACAATTCTGATATGGTAGCAATACTAGAAATTCTGCCGAGACAAGTGGGCTCATTAAAACACCATAACATAGTCCCTGTTCTTACCTGGTGCTGGACTCCTGAGTCTGGTTTCAGCGAATCCGAGTATCTGAATTTTATGTCCCTAACTGTAAGTGAACACACCCTGAGCAATGTTCAGTTGATAACACGCTCATAAACCTGAACCTCAGTCTATTCAACATTTAATGCCACACCTTGTTCCACAACGTTTGTAGTGAAAAATGCAAAGACTCTTTATGCTTGAATGAGCCTTTCTAACATGTGGTTCGAGCCAAAAGTACGACTCAGGGCACGATGCAAATATTACCTTTCTCTCGAAAATCTGATCTGCTGCTTGGGGGGGAGCACAGCCTGCATCCTGGTTCCATTCTGTTGGTGTCGTCACTTTAATTTATTGTTCACCTTGGGACCAATTTATTGTCAGATTATAAACTCCAGCGACAGCTCAGGACAAAGATCATTGTGGGTTTATTGCAGACAGAGAGGAGACGGAAGGGCGTTGTCAACTCTTGTAAAATGTTATGCATTTGGGGTAATTTATTTTTCGTTTTCTTTTGAACACTGGGCATTCGATAGATAGATAGATAGATAGATAGATAGATAGATAGATAGATAGATAGATAGATAGATAGATACTTTATTCATCCCCATGGGGAAATTCAACCTTTTTTCCAATGTCCCATACACTTGTTGTAGCAAAACTAATTACATACAATACTTAACTCAGTAAAAATATGATATGCATCTAAATCACTATCTCAAAAAGCATTAATAATAGCTTTTAAAAAGTTCTTAAGTCCTGGCGGTTGAATTGTAAAGCCTAATGGCATTGGGGAGTATTGACCTCTTCATCCTGTCTGAGGAGCATTGCATCGATAGTAACCTGTCGCTGAAACTGCTTCTCTGTCTCTGGATGGTGCTATGTAGAGGATGTTCAGGGTTTTCCATAATTGACCGTAGCCTACTCAGCGCCCTTCGCTCAGCTACCGATGTTAAACTCTCCAGTACTTTGCCCACGACAGAGCCCGCCTTCCTTACCAGCTTATTAAGACGTGAGGCATCCCTCTTCTTAATGCTTCCTCCCCAACACGCCACCACAAAGAAGAGGGCGCTCTCCACAACTGATCTATAGAACATCTTCAGCATCTCACTACAGACATTGAATGACGCCAACCTTCTAAGGAAGTACAGTCGACTCTGTGCCTTCCTGCACAAGGCATCTGTGTTGGCAGTCCAGTCTAGCTTCTCATCTAACTGTACTCCCAGATACTTGTAGGTCTTAACCTGCTCCACACATTCTCCATTAATGATCACTGGCTCCATATGAGGCCTAGATCTCCTAAAGTCCACCACCATCTCCTTGGTCTTGGTGATATTGAGACGCAGATAGTTACCATATCACAAAGTCCTGTATCAGTTTCCTATACTCCTCCTCCTGTCCATTCCTGACACACCCCACTATGGCCGTGTCGTCAGCGAACTTCTGCACATGGCAGGACTCCGAGTTATATTGGAAGTCTGATGTGTACAGGGTGAACAGGACCGGAGAGAGTACGGTTCCCTGCGGCGCTCCTGTGCTGCTGTAGTGTGCCCCGGCTGCCTGGATATGACTTGAAGGTCAGCCTGTTTAGAAAGAGCCATTTTTAACAGTTGTCCGCAGTTGGCCCATTACAGTAATGGGCCGATTGGAGAGCAACTGTGCCGAGATAAACATCTCCCAGAGATAGCAACCGGACACAGTCAACAGCGAGTAAGAACGCCCTTCCCCTTCAGTTTATTACTCACTTACCATGTCTCAGTAGAATCGTATGAAATTATGACCATTTCCCGCTGGCCAAATAAGGCATTGCACTTATTTTAAAGATACATCTACTGTTCCTTGTCTGAGATCGATGGAAAAACACCAAACATTAAATTCACTTGGTCTCTTATTTGTCAGAGTGTGCTGCGGGTATGTTGAATTAGTAACAGGACATTCGCCCTCTCAGTCCTGTCCCACCATTCTCTATGATCACAGCTGGACTGTGATCTCAGTGACACATCCCTGCGACCGTCTGCAACACCACACTCCCTTGTCTGTCAAGAAACTATGTTCTGCGGAAGTAAACACATCGAAAAAACACTGCTTCTTTTTTTCTTTCCTTTGAGGAACAGAATTCAAAAGACACACTGTTCCACCTCGTAAAAATAATCTCGTCTATCTTCACCTGTTTGAGATCCTCTTACGAGATGTCCCGTCATGTTACATATTACCAGCAACTGCTTCACTCATTTATGTAAGCAAGCGGATAAACTCTCCTCTCATTCATCTAAATAGCAGCGAGTATCATCGCCTCCTAACCTTTATCTAATACCTGCGAATGCACTAAAAATTCCGACATTCATTCAGTAACAACACAAAAAGCAATAATAGGTTGCACTCTATTTCTACTAAATTCGCGAAAACATGTTGAAGTTCAAAGGCATTTCCTCAAAAGAAAACACAAACAAACCAGCTATCAATATACTAATTATCCTTAGAACTACGACATCCGTTTGACATAAGAAAAACAGCACCGTATTTGCGTTGACCCACATTAGATCTCAGCAACAGTCTCTATAATGGAATAATCACCTCTTCTCCACCCCTTAATTTTCATTGGCAATGTGGTAATTTCCGAATTACCCACGCACGTACCTACTGAAGGGTAGTTGGACTGATAGTGACAGCCCCACCAGTGAAGCAATTAATAAAGCGATCCTCAATCCCTCGGTTCGGGAACGATGCAGCACAGAGTGTGGAAGGGATGGCTGTTTCTTCCAAGAAGCGCAGTCCTGAGGAGGGTTCGGGGCGGCGGGAAGCGTTGCCCTTTGTCTGAAACTGCATGGAAAGTACAGCGCTTCCAATAACATATTCAACCGGATTGGGTTTCCACTGGAAATGCTCAGAAAGTTGATCCAATGTGAAGGAACTCATTAATTCCTTCAAGAGTGAATTTTCGACATTTCCATTGGTCAATAATCCTGTTATTTCTCAGTCTTACTTCAGAGTTCAAAAAGTTGCTAGGATCCACGGTGTAAAAGAAGATGAGGCAACGTGGCCAGTAATGGAAGTAAAAGACAAAAATAAAGCAAAAGTAACAGCTTACCATACAAAAAATAGTGGTAAACTAGAATATTCGGCAGATTTAAAAGCCAACTGTAACAAGTAACTGAAGAGTAATAAGGGGAGTTGAATATAAAAAATTTGCAGTTAAAATACCCTGTAATATAAAAGCGGATACTTTTGCTTTAACATATATAAAGAGGAAAAGATCGTAAAGCAGCGAGTTGTTTGTTGTGTTTCCCCGATCGCTGTGAAATGAAGACACCTCTTTCTCCCTTATTAGGGAGAGAGAGCCTATGGTGTGTCAAATGCCAGGTGAACAATATAGTCTTTGCCGTTCTGCAAGTCTGTGTCTTTATTCTTGCTTTTGCTGCACGCTTGAGTGCTCGGTGATGGGTGTCGCTGCTATTGTTTTGCCGGTAGGGGGAGGGTGTCGTGCTTGCTGCCGCTTTCACGTGGGAGGGAGGGGTGCTGGTGGGGGAGGCTTTGGGATTCTAACATTTAACTGTCATTTATTATTTGAGACACACCTCTGTTTTCATGGATGGTTGGGAAGAAAAAGCATTTCAGGATGTATATTGTATGCATTTTCTGAAATCTTAGAAAGGGTACGAAGTTATATAACCCATTTGAACTAGATGGATTGCATTCCAGGTTTCTGCAGAAGCTATCTTAAGAAATTATGAAAGCATTCGCAATGATTTTTTTACGAAGTTAAAGGAAAATCTTCAGTCATTACTATAATTGGATTTTCTGACTAGTCGCTGTTCCGCGTTAATTCCGTGATTTTCAATACTTGAGGATCACCTTTCCATCAAACGGGGGGAAATGAATTTATTCTGTGTTATTCTTTATGCCACAGATCCTACAGGTCAAACAGTTTTGACCACTTTATTTAGCCTCAGCATCCCATCGGCAAAAGGAAGCTCGGTACTGTTGTTGTCACCGTCGTCAGGTGCCGTGTTGTACAACATTGCGAAAATGGTCTTTCCAGGACCATGATAGTTCTTGGCATTTTTTTTCTGAAGAACTGGCTTGCCACTACCTTCTTCAGGGAAGTTTGTTTACAAGACGGGTGACCCCAGCCATTATCAATACTCTTCAGAGAGTGTATGCCTGGGTCTGTGGTAGTATAACCAGGGCTTGTGATATTCACCAGCAGCTCATAGGACAATCCACCATCTTTGCTCATGTCTTCAAGGGACCTGATCGTGAGGAGTGGGTGGAGGGTGTAGGCTGCAGCTAACCAGGTTCTACATCTTGCCCAAGGGTGAACTGCACTCTAGTGGAGAGGAGGAGCATTTTAGAACTCCTTTTGTAGTAACATATTCCCTCCAGCTAGTGCTGAAACTTATTCAAATCTATGTTTTAATCGTGTTTAATGTGCATAGGCTGTAACGTTGTGCAGGCTCCAACGTTCCCTCTATCTTTTTTTCACAGGGGTGTGAACCAACCATTGTTCACAATAGGAAACGTTACACGGCCTGAAGACTGTGCGGCACTTCCAATGCGTTGTTTTTTTTTGGCAATATGCACCTATGAATATTTAGAATGAAATTTAAATATATCATATACCTTTGATTTTATTTATCAATAGAAGGTATTATATAATACAGTACAGCAAAGGAAAGCTTTCACGTTTCGGAAATGTTTTCTAGTTGTTCACAATTCCATCCACGCTGCAACAGAGGCCACACACGTGGGAACTGACGTCACAGCGTGGCCACGCGACCCATGGAGCTCAGAGGGGACAATGACGCCCAACACCACACCACACCACCATGACAGTGTTTGATGCATCGCCGTGTCAGCGACAAAGTGTTGTTGCAAAACAGGGGGATTGCAAAAATTAGGCCGAGATCTCATCCGTGCTCATATTCGAGATGGGTGAGGTGTTGTCTAAATGGGAAATACAGACAGTGGCCATTCTATTAGGGACACCTGTACACGAGCTTGTTTATGCTGACTAGCTAATCCCGTAGCGTCAACACAATTCATAAAAGAATATGCCGTATGCCAAGAAGTTCAGTTGTTGCTCAGTTGAAAGGCCATAACGTGGAAAACATGTGTTCTCAGTGACTTCCGCCGTGGAATGGTTGTTGGTGCCAGACGGGGTATTTTGAGTATCTCAGAAACTGCTCATCTATCCGGGATTTTCACACACAATTGACTCGGGTTGCAGAGAATGATGAGTAAAAAAAAACAATAAAGTAGTCAAAAGAATTGAAGTGAGCTGCCGTTCTGTGAGTAAAAATGCCTCGTTAATGAGCGAGATCAACGAGAATGGCCAGATTGATTCTATCTGACAGGAAGATGACTGCAACTCAAGTACGCATGAGTTAAACAACACGATGAAGTCTGCAGATGTTGGAAATCCAACGCAACACATACAAAATGCTGCAGGAACTCAGCAGGCCGGGCAGCAACAATGGAAAGGTGTAAACAGGCGACCGTTTAGGCTGAAACCAATCTTCTGAACATGAAAGGAAGGGAGCACGTCAGGACAAGAAAGTGGGAAAGGGGAGGATTAAGTACAAGGTGGAGTTTATAGATGAATCCGGGAGAGGGTCAGGGTGTAAAGTAAATGACTGGGCAGTTGGTTAGTGAAAGAGATAAAAGGCTGGAAATGGGATATCTGATAGAAAAAGACAGAAAGTCATGGAAGAAAAGGAAGACAGAGTGAATATGGAGAGGCGGGTTCCTATGCTGGGTATCTCAGACCAGCCTTTTCGAATGGAAGTGAACAGGAATTTAGTTAGTCAGAGTGGCAAATCTTTGGAGTCCAAGGCAATGTGTAAGGCAGAGGTCGACCGATACCTGATTATTCAGGCGTGATGGGATACGGGGAGTAGGGCTGAGAGGGAGGATGGATCAGCCATGATGAAATGGAGTAACAGACTCGGTTCTGTGTTTCTGCTCCTCCGGCTTATTGTCTTATGTGTCAACTAGTTGTTCCATCACTGACCAGCAGTCTCACGTAAAGGAGAACGGAATGTGTAATTCCTTTCCTGCAAGTGCATTCCCTCTCCAAGACCAAGCCTCATGTGGTGCCTTCTAACAGGTGACACAGGGAAACCGAACACCTTTCAGTCCCAGGCTCGACTACAGAAGACGGGGAGGGGTTCGGCCCATGCACTCGTAGCACGCAGGCCCACCGGCGTGTGGACATGCCCTGGTGCTCGTGAACAAAATCCCCAGCTATAGGTAACTACCCCACTGCACTGTGGAAACCCCGGAGGAGGAGAAGGCTACAGGTTTAAACCCAGATAGAAAATCCGGACTGAAGCCCCTAACGTGCTGGACGTCACAGGACATCCTTCCGGCAGCTCCTGAAGCCAAGTCCGTAGAAACACAGTGCTTCACTTCCCTCTGGACTACACTGGTGAGACCGGGGTGGGGGGTGGATTTTGACGACTGGGTATCGTAAGATCTCCGTACATTCCACCCAAGCTCTGCCCTGCAGAGCTCACGCTACTGCCGCTGTTTGCAGCGACAGAACCAACATAGGAGGGAGCTGCTAAGATCAGAGTGGGTCGCCTCCACAGCCTGGCACAACATTCACCTGCAGAAACTGCAGTTAGACCTGCCCCCACCGGAACCGGACTGTACAGATGTAGAAGGTGTGGCAACTCTACAATGGACTGACCCATAGCGTAAACTATATTTCCATTGTCCTTCCAGACAGACGGATGCCGTCATACTCATCATCATCATCAGCATCATCAATTTCTTATGGTCTTACTGTCGAAGTATAAAAAAGGCACAGCACCTCTAGTGTTTTCGTAGCAGTTTGTGAAGATTTGGCATGGCTTCTAAAGCTTTTTTGACACGCAGTGGAGCATAGGAGGGTGATTGATAAGTTCGTAGCCTAAGGTAGAAGGAGTCAATTTTAGAAAATCCAGCATATTTATTTTTCAACATAGTCCCACCACCCACATTTACACACTTAGTCCTGCGGTCCTGGAGCATACGGATCCCTTCTTTGTAGAAGTCAGCGTCTTGGACCTCCAGAAAGTGATCCACAGCAGGGGTGATTGATAAGTCATCTCCTTCTACCTTAGGCCACAAACTTAACTTCAAACATTCTGCATAATCACTCAAAGAGTTGACATGAAGGTGCAGGTAAAGAGAGCTGTATAACTCATCTCCTCCTACGTTCGCTCAAACACACACACGGACGCAAACAGAAACAGGACTACACTTTCTTATCCGCATAGTCTCCGCCCTTAGAGTTTTATAACCAAGCATTGGCATTAGAGATGCTTCCCTGATGAACTCTAGATGTTCGGACCATCACCTTTAAACATTCTGAGTCATGTTTAATATCGCTGGCTTAAATAACACACACAAAATGCTGGTGGAACACAGCAGTCCTGACGAATGGTCTCGGCCCGAAAAGTCGACAGAGCTTCTCCCTATAGATGCTGCCTGGCCTGCTGTGCTCCACCAGCATTTTGTGTGTGTTGTTTGAATTTCCAGCATCTGCAGATTTCCTCGTGTGTACTGGCTTAAATAAGTTGTTGTACTGTAGCAGGAGTGGACGGAAATGATACAAAATTACACTGATTTTTAATAAATACATACATACATGCATACAGACATAAATAGTGCCAAAAAGGAGTTAAAGGGTCTTGACCAGAAATGTCGACGGCACTTTTATTTTTCATAGATGCTGCCTACTCTGCTGACTCTCTGCAGCATTTTGTGTGTGTGGCTTGGATTTCCAGCAACGGGAGATTTTCTCTTGGTTGTAATGAGGTTCTGTTTCCCCCTTTCACCTTAAATACATGTCCTCTGGTATTAGACATTTCTTCCTTAGGGGAAAAAGGAACCGGTTATCCACTCTGTCAGCGACTCTCATCTTCACATACTCCTGTGTGGCCTTCCTCAGCCCCTACTGTTCCAGGGCAAATATCCTTAGGTTTCCCAATCTCTCCTTATCCAGGCAGTGTTATGTTCAGCCACTTCCACTCACTGTCCAAAGCATCCACATTTTCCCTCTCATATAATGCAATACACCAGATGCGGTTCAGCTAGAGGTTTATAAAACTGCAACATAACTACCTGACACTGGAACTCACTGCCACGCTTATTAAAAGCAAACAGACCATAAGCCTTCTTTACCATCCCATTGTCAAATGCAGCCCCTTTTCCGGAGCTATGAACTGGATCCTGGGATCCCACTGCACATTAACTCGAGACTACAACACAATTCAATCTCACCCCATGACACGTACCCCATAGTCCCGGTGAACCTCCTCTGTACTCTCCCAGCACAAAACACCTTTTTCTACTTAATGCTGACCAGATCAGAATGCAAAAATTCAAGGAACTTAGCTGGTCAGGCAGCACCTATTGAAAGATGCGGAGTCAATACTCAGAAGAGATCCCTCCCTCTCAACATCGGCCTGGGTCCTTCAACCCAGCCCTTCCATGCCGACCAGGTGATCACCTAAACTAGTTCTATCTGCCTGCGTCTGACCCATCCCCGCTGAAAGTGGAATGAGTTTGAATGTAGATCTCGCTCGCTTTGGCACATGGACTGAAGGGTGTTTTCCTGCTGTAAGTACCGCACCAATAAGGAGATCGTGTCTGGTGACTTAAAGAGCATTAAGTTGAATAATCTTCTAGAGCCTGGGGAGCTACACTGCATTTTATTGAGAGATGGAGAAGATGACATTACTGGGGACTTCAGCAATACATTAGTCATCTCTCTAGCCACGAGCAAGAATGCCAGTGATAAATGTTATTATATTATTTAGGAAGCTTGATGCATAATACTGGAATACATGTGGACCAACCACATGTCAGGATATGTAAATGACTGGAGAGGATTCTTTGGGATAGGATGTAGAGTTATTGAAAAACACACACATAAACATGCACCTTGTTTCTTCCAAACTGTTCTGACCTGTTTCCCGCTCTAGTTGCATCGACTTGCATGTGGAAATGAGTCTTTCATACTATCCACCCCCCATCCATCTACTTTGCTATCCAAGTGGCTACTGTATGTTGCAATTGAACCTGCATTCACCAACTCATTCCACACTCACACTGACCTCTGATTGTACTTCCCTCTCCTCTGACCCTTAAGTATTTCATCTTTTACCCTTTACCTATGACCTCCTCTGGAATCATCCAGCCTGAGGTGGAAAAGTCTCATTTGGGTGAGAACAAACCTATTGAATATTACCCTGTAATGCACGTCACCAAGTCTGGGAACATCATTAAAATTGTCTCTGTAAACTTTCAAACTGATCCATCAATTTCCTGTTGATTGTTGAGCAGAACGGCACACAGTAGAAGTTTGCCCTCACTGAAGTCCGATACAACAACACAACATCTCAATTCTTGTACTCAGTACCTTGATGCATAAAGGTCAAGGTGTCGAAAGTTTTCTTTATGACCCTATCTTGGAACTGTGAAACTGTGTCCCCAGATCTCTCTGCTCCCCCGCACGCCACAATTCACTACCATGTGCTGCATAATTCCCAGCCGGGTTGGAGCTCCCAAAGCACAACACCTGTCACTCATCTGCATTGAATCACATCTGCAAAGGTTTCAGCCCATTTTCCAGTCGCTCCTCTCAGGCTGCTCGGCATAACTTTGTGGGTTGAGTGTCCGGTTCCTGTGCTGTACAGTGTTATGTTCAATGTTCTACAATCAGGACCGAGCACAATACTCTAAGTGTGTTCTAACCAGAGTTTTGTGGACCTGCAACATTACGTCACGGAAAATAGATTGGCTCTGGAAGTAGTGCGGAAGAATTGGTTGAGTAGATGACTAGGGTTAAGCCTATGAATCTCCGGGGAGTAAACTGGCTGTAAGACAGAAGAAAGAGAGGGGATCGGTCAGAAATGTATCACAAAAGAGATGGTTAAATCAGAGGCAGCAAAATCATTACCGCTGGTAGGTGAGACTACACTTGGGGGACATAGCCTCAAGATTCAGGAATTAGAATTAGGACAGAGATGAGGAGGAAGTCCATTTCCCATAAGGTAGTGAACCTATTGGCCACTCTGTAGTTGAGGCTACTTCAGTGAATACCCACTCAGTGGTCGGGTTGTCAGGTACAGGAGGGGAAGCCGATGTGGCCTTTTGCTGCTGCAGCCCATCCACTACAAGGTTCGACGTGGCAACGTGTGTTGATTTCATTCACTGATGGGCGTGAAAATCCCAGAAGATTTATCGCTTGAGAAATTCTCAAACCATTCCGTCTGGCAGTAATAATTATAACTGACGCTCAGCGTCAGTTCGATCACATTTCTTCCCTTGTCTTACCTTTGGTTTGAACAGGAACTGAACTTCTTCATCATGTCTGCATAACCGCTTGACTGGCTGATTCGATATTTGCATTAACGAGCAGGGATACAGGAGTACCAAAGGCTTTGTGCGTTTTAAACACGGGCAGATTTCCGCAGAGCAGGGAATTTATGATTGCAGGGTGAAAGGCAGATAGTGTTACTGTGCTCACTGGCAGGACGTTGGAGAAATGGCAGACTTTGTCACGGTCAGCGGTGGCCACAACTCGACACAGATTTGTTAGAATATAAGATTCCCCCGTAGAGACAGAAGCAAAGAAACCGAAAGACAGCATCAGACTAAGCGGCAGAGCGAGGAAAATAATTCTCCCAGACACAAGCACTCCGCTACAGTGCAAAAGGACATTCCCCTTCAAATATTTGGGAAACCTGTTCAAATGCTCAAAAGTGTTTCGAAGGTTCGTTGGGAAGTGGGTGGGTGGAAGCAGAGCGAAGCGGAAGTGTTGGTGGGAGTGCATTGAGTCCTCTCTCTCTCCAGATGGTGGGAACCAGACAATCGTTCCCCATGTCGTTTCCCGACAATGCGATCAGCAGCGGGTCTCCACAAAGCAGAACAAACAATTCAAGTTGGAAGAACTTCCTCACTCTCTCCAGATGGTGGGAACCAGACAATCGTTCCCCATGTCATTTCCCGACAATGCGATCAGCAGCGGGTCTCCACAAAGCAGAACAAACAATTCAAGTTGGAAGAACTTGTCTGTGTATCGATATCAACCTCTGGAGCAGAGAGTTGAGGAGAGTGATATAACCATATAACAATTACTGCATGGAAACAGGCCATCTCAGCCTTTCTAGACCGTGCCGACGCTTACTCTCACCTAGTCCCACCGACCTGCACTCAGCCCATAACCCTCCATTCCTTTCCTGTCCATATACCTATCCAATTTTACTTTAAATGACAATACCAAACCTGCCCCTACCACTTCTACTGGAAGTTCATTCCACACAGCTACCACTATCTGAGTAAAGAAATTCCCCTTCTTGTTACCCTTAAACTTTTGCCCCCTAACTCTCAAATCATGTCCGCTTGTTTGAATCTCCCCTACTCTCAATGGAAAAAGCCTATCCATGTCAACTCTATCTATCCCCCTCATAATTTTAAATACCTCTATCAAGACCCCCATCAACCTTCTATGCTCCAAAGAATAAAGACCTAACCTGTTCAACCTTTCCCTATAACTTAGGTGCTGAAATCCAGGTAACATTCTAGTAAATATTCTCTGTACTCTCTCTATTTTGTTAATATCTTTCCTATAATTCGGTGACCAGAACTGTACACAATACTCCAAATTCTGCCTTACCAATGCCTTGTACAATTTTAACATTACATCTCAACTCCTGTACTCAATGCTCCGATTTATAAAGGCCAGCAGACCAAAAGCTTTCTTCACCACCCTATCCACATGAGATTCCACCTTCAGAGAATTATGCACCAATATTCCTAGATCACTCTGTTCGACAGCATTCTTCAATGCCTACCATTTACCAAGTATGTTCTAATTGGATTATTCCTACCAAAATGTAGCACCTCACACTTATCAGCATTAAACTCCATCTGCCATCGTTCAGCCCACTCTTCTAATTGGACTAAATCTCTCTGCAAGCTTTGAAAACCTACTTCATTATCCACAACGCCACCTACCTTAATATCATTTGCATATTTTCTAATCCAATTTACCACCCCATCATCCAGATCATTAATGTAGATGACAAACAGCATTGGACCCAGTACAGATCCCTGAGGCACAGCACTAGTCAACGGCCTCCAACCTGACAAACAGTTATTCACCACTACTCTCTGGCATCTCCTATCTAGCCACTGTTGAATCCATTTTACTACTTTAATATTCCTAACTAACTAACCTTCCGTGCAGAACCTTGTCAAAGGCCTTACTGAAGTCCATATAGACAACATCCCTGCTTTACCCTCAACTTTCCTCGTAACCTCTTCAAAAAATTCAATAAGATTTGTCAAACATCACTTCTACCATCCCAACACCATTTCTCATATCTTCTACCACTTCCACAACCGTCCCCATCTCCATCACCCCGTCTCTGTGAACTCCTCACACCCATTTACCTCCATCAGCCCTCCACTCGCTGCACACTTTAGCGGATCTGCCGCATCCTCTCATCCCTACAACAACCTCCGTCTCCGTCATCCCCATCCTGCTCTATGCCCACACCCTCTCCGATAACCGCTCACTCCCCTGTACAGTTCCCACTCTCTGTCATCCCCTCCCCTCCTGCTACGCCTTTGCGCGTTCGTCACTCCCTCGCTCCCCTGAACCCCACGGCGCTTAACTGAGACAACAGAGACGACTGTCTCGTGGCTGTGAACGCTCGTGCACTCTAATCATTTGCTGGATATTTTTCTCTGTGAACATTTGGTGTTTCATAGTCTTTTTTTCTTTAATTTGCCGAGCTTTGACATTATGCCCGAATGCCTGAACTGTGGAGAGTTAGAAGATGAGGTGCTGTTGCTCCAAATTGTTTTGAGCTGTGACAGAGTTTTTAAATCAGAGATCACCATGGAGACTAAAATTATCACCGCTGAAATGTCCTTCACCCATTTGACATGCTTTGTAAACATTTAACAGGGTAGAAAAGGCAAAGGATTTCTGCACGCAAGTCTCAAACACAACTAGCACGTTAGTTTTGCTGTAGCTGTCAAATTACCAGCACTTGAATGCCACCCATCCTTGAATGTGGAAGCGGAGATGTTGGAGAAGACAGCGCCCCACTCGCTACAAGGAGAGCCCGAACACGTGACCATGTCCGAAATCTGTTTGGATACATCGCCATGGCGTTGATAGCAGTGTGACATTATTCACTGGCTCTCATTTTGGAAGGGATTCCGTCGGCCATCACAGATACATCTACAGTTTCGCACTGGGAAGCGGCCGTTCACCTGCTCCGTGTGTGCGAAGAGACTCATTCAGTTAACCCACCTTGTGATGCTCCGGTGAGTTCACAATAAATAGAGACCACATTTCTGTCCGGAGTGAGCAAAGAGTTTTACTCAATCATCCCAGCTGCTGCAACACCAGCAACTTCACATCAGGGAGGAAGTTCAAATCAGCTCCGTGTTAAATGTTTAACCATCACGGTGACTGAAGGCAGCTGCAGGATCATGAGGGACTGTTACTGTCAGATTCTGCAGTTCTTGCGGCTGCTCATCGCACCCAGGACTGAACCCTGGTCACTGAGCATTGGAGGAGTCTGTTCTGCTGATGTTAGCCTTAAACTAGACTGTTGTTTAATATTGTGGATCTGTGAAAGATAAATCAGTTCTGTATCGTCCCGTGTCTCAGGTACTTACTGTCTCTACCGCACTCACAATGTACACTAGAGAGGCCATTCAGCCCATCTGGTTTCTGCCCGTGTTTCTGTTCCATATCAGTATATCAAAATCTCTCCCTGCCGTTCCCCTCTCTCTCTCCCTGAGATGACAGGTTACAACTAGTCACCACTCTGTGGGATAGGAGTTTTCCCTTGAATTTCATAGAATCATAGAAATCTACAACACATTACCAATGCTTTGGCCCAGAATGTTGTGCCGACCATGTAACTTACTCTAGAAACTTCCTAGAATTACCCTACCGCATAGCCACCCATTTGCCTAAGCTCCATGTACCTATCTAAGAGTCTCTTAAAAGACCCTATTGTATCCGCCTCCACCACCGTCACTGGCGGTGCATTCCACACACACACACCACTCTTTGCTTATAAAAACTTAGCTCTGACATCTCCTCTGTACCTACTTCCAAGCAGCTTAAACCTATTCCCCCTCGTGTTAGCCGTTTCAGCCCTGGGAAAAAGCCTCTGGCTATCCACATGAACAATGCATCTCATCATCTTATACACCTACATGATTTTCTCCAGGCTGAATAAGACGATGAGCTCACTGTGGTTTTGACTTTCTTCAGGGCTTTGGATGAAGTTGGTTAAACTCCTTCATCCCCGCTCTTTTCAACGTTTTGGGTCATTTTCACCAATTTTAAAGGACTGTGCCTCAGACAGCTGGGTTGTTGCAATTGTTACATAACAGCAGCGGTAGATCACTAATGGAGTCTGTTTTCGATGTGAAAACCACTATCTTCATTAGTATCGACTCCAAATATAAAAGAGCAAACGAAATAAACAGAAGTTAACAGTGTTATGCGTATATATAGCTCCCAAACTATCAAGCTTGGGAAACAATGCTTAAAGTCTTAAGATGGCAATGTATAAAAGTTCAGTAATCCACGGAATAAGTGAGTGAGAGGAGAGATTTGTAAATCCACACGAACATGTAGAGAAAAGGCAATTACGAAGAATTCCACACACATTCCAAGCTGGGTAAATGAAATAACAGTCACCGAAGATCTTATCCGTCGATTATTTCCAAAATATACTCTGAAATATCACGAGGTGACAGTGACAGGAATATCGTCTTTAAGTGGTTACCACATAACACTCTGATTCTAGGTAAAGGCCAACAAAAGTGATACCACAGGATACTCCAGCAAATCCACACATATGGATTATACAAAGTGACAGTCACACATCCGTTGTGCACTGCGTGCCGATGATCAACCCAGTCTTTTGGGCATGGAAGAGTTCCAACTCATAGCAGTGAGAAGCTGCAGTTCCAACAGCTTCTCTCTCTCTCTCTTTCTCACTCTCTGACATAACAGCGGCACCTTACACAGACACTTAAAGCGACACTTAACTAAACGAATATTAAACACAAAGTACACTGCAGATGCTGTGGTCAAATCAACATGTACAAAAGCTGGATGAACTCAGCAGTACGGGCAGCATCTGTTGAAATGTGCAGTCAACGTTTCGGGCCAAGACCCTAGTCCTTACGAAGGGTCTCGGCCCGAAACGTTGACTGCACATTTCAACGGATGCTGCCCGACCAGCTGAGTTCATCCAGCTTTTGTTCAGACAGACAGACAGACATACTTTATTGATCCCGAGAGAAACTGGGTTTCATTACAGTCGCACCAACCAAGAATAGTGCAGAAATATAGCAATATAAAACCACAAATAATTAAATAATAATAAGCAAATTATGCCATGTAATTACTTGCCAAGTGTACGTGTTGACTCAAGTAAACGAACCCTCGGTCTCATAACACCATGCACTTCTAAAGTCTGACAGCAGACTAGCGAGTGAATCTTCGATGGTGCAGAGTCAGAAACCAAAGAGTTGCCAGCCTGAGTCAGGGCTTTGGGGCTCCAGAGAGAGATGGGGTCTAGAGTTTACCAGGAGGAGGAGGAATCAGACCAGCAGGATGTGGCTACAAAAAAAAGAACTGAATCATTTGGAAACTGGTTGACCAAAAAAAAGGCTGGTTAATTTCTGCAAAATACTGGAGGAAATCAACAGATGAGGCAGCAAATGTCGAGAGGAGTAAATAGACAGCGTTTAGGCCGAGCCCCTTCAGCATGCCTAGCCTGTGTACTCCGCTGCTTAGTTGCTACCTGAACTGCAGAGTTCCTCCAGCATTTTGTGTGTGCATCTTTGTATTTCCAGTATCTGCAGAATCTCCTGTGTTTTACATCTGCATTTTACTTTGGCATGAGATACACATTGATATTGAGTACATTGTTTATGGGAGCCATTTTCTGAGTTAAAACTTCGGGAAAATTCCTGTGAAATCTGAACACAATGACCCGCAACCCCAGACAGTCCTGCTCTCTTCCCTCTCTCTCAGCCACACGATCCGTACATGGGCCCCGGGGAGCTTCCGGCTGATGAGGGAATGGGAACCGATGGATCTCTCAGACAGAGCTGTACTCCAGTTATCTAATTGCAAGGATTGGGAACTCGGAGAAAGGGAACACAATCTTTCACATCACTAGTTGAGAAAATCACCTTTGTTCGACCTCCAATCACTAACAAGAGGAACTCTGCAGATGCTTGAAATCAAAGCAACACACACACACAAATTGCTGGAGGAACTCAGCATTCGTACTCTTTTCCATAGATGCTGCCTGGCCTGCTGAGTTCCTCCAGCATTTTGTGTCTGTTGCTTGTTCTACCTCCTCTTGTTCTGGACCTTTCTACCCATGAGAACATGTTTTGTCCCATTCTCTCTGGGTACTTAATGATATGAAACACCTTTGCCCGGGGAAGCAAGTAGTCTTCACATCACAAATGTGCCAGACTCCAATGAGACAGACTACTACCCTTCCCTTCATATTCATTGGAATTGCCATCACTGAGTTCACCACCGTCAGTCATTTGGGGGAGGGTTCAGGGGGAATATTTATGTAGAATACAGAAACTGGTGATACCTGTGTGTATTGTGGTGATGCAAAAGTTGCTGGAGAATTTGCAAATGGGAAGAAGTGGAGTGATATTTGGAAATCTGACTTTTTAAAGTGTAATTTAGCAAGCAAACCACATATGGACAATGTGCAAAAGCTTTGGTGAGAAAATCCTTCATTTCCTGTTACAGGCCTGCTACATAGGTTGTGAGAGAGTGCAGATGAACTCGATCAAACCCAGAGGAGATCAAAGTTCCTATTGACAGTGATTTGCTAGTTGTGAAATTGAATACCTCTCTATTTAAAATTCACTGTGCACATGTTGTCACTGGGTAAAAAAGGCACAGTACAAGATTTGTGTGCACATTGGTTATTAAAAAAATTAGAGGGGGTATTGGAGGAAAGGAGGGGAGACCTCCAGTGTCCCTGATGCCCTCACCAACAAGATGTGCATCCAGCTGCAGCTTGTAACCCTGCACTTCAATGAGCTGCAACTTGAAATGGGTGAATTCCAGATCATCCAGCAGTAGGAGGGGGTGAAAGATATGACATGAATAGAGGTGAGTTACACCCAAGGTGCAGGACACAGGAAACTGGGTGAGAGTCAGGAAGGGGAATGAGGTTAAATAGCCACCGCAGAGTGGGAGTACAGTTAGACGAGAAGCTAGACTGGACTGCCAACACAGATGCCTTGTGCAGGAAGGCACAGAGTCGACTGTACTTCCTTAGAAGGTTGGCGTCATTCAATGTCTGTAGTGAGATGCTGAAGATGTTCTATAGGTCAGTTGTGGAGAGCGCCCTCTTCTTTGTGGTGGCGTGTTGGGGAGGAAGCATTAAGAAGAAGGACGCCTCACGTCTTAATAAGCTGGTAAGGAAGGCGGGCTCTGTCGTGGGCAAAGTGCTGGAGAGTTTAACATCGATAGCTGAGCGAAGGGCGCTGAGTAGGCTACGGTCAATTATGGAAAACCCTGAACATCCTCTACATAGCACCATCCAGAGACAGAGAAGCAGTTTCAGCGACAGGTTACTATCGATGCAATGCTCCTCAGACAGGATGAAGAGGACAATACTCCCCAAGGCCATTAGGCTTTACAATTCAACCGCCAGGACTTAAGAACTTTTTAAAAGCTATTATTAATGCTTTTTGAGATAGTGATTTAGATGCATATCATATTTTTACTGAGTTAAGTATTGTATGTAATTAGTTTTGCTACAACAAGTGTATGGGACATTGGAAAAAAGGTTGAATTTCCCCATGGGGATGAATAAAGTATCTATCTATCTATCTGCTCTTGTGGCCATCCCCCACAACAACAGGTGGACCATTTTAGAAACTGTTGGGGGGGATTCACTGGCAGAGGAAGGTCAAAGGGCTGATAGGGGGTTCGTTAGTTAGAGGAACAGAACAAGAGGGGACGAATATCCTAGTGGTAAGGCTTGCTAGTGGTAGGGTGGAGAGTGAGGGGTAATGTGGTTAAAATAAGTTGTAGGGGGAATGGGAGCCAGAATAGATAGTGGAGAGGGTGAATTCAATTGACTTTATTACATACATCCTTCATAAACATGAGGAGTAGAAATCTTTACATTACATCTCCATCTAAATGTGCAATGTGTAATTTATATAGATAGTTTGCACATAGGACAGTCAATATAACATTGAAATGCAATTGTATCAGCATGAATTAATCAGTCTGATGGCCTGGTGGAAGATGATGTCCCAGAGCCTGTTGCTCCTTTTGCTGTGGTACCGTTTCCTGGATGGTAGCAGCAGAAACAGTTTGTGGTTCTGGTGAATTGGGCCTGTTTGTCCCCGATATTCTTTGGGCACTTTGTACACACCTGTCTGTGTAAATGTACTGAATTGTGGAAAGTAGATTGTGCAATGTATAATTTCCTTGTTTATATTTAGATACATTTTTTGGTGTATAAAATGATGATGGGTATTGAGCATGTGGGTGGCTAGAGGTTTTTTCCCAGGATTGAAATGGTTAACACGAGGGGGCATAGTTTTAAGGTGCTTGGAAATAGATACCGAGGGGATGTCAGGGGTAAGTTTTTATTTTTACACAGAGAGTGGTGCGTGCGTGGAATGCGCTCCCAGCTGGTGTTGTTGAGGCAGATACAATGGGGTCTTTTAACAGCCTCTTAGATAGGTACATGGAGCTTAGAAAAACAGAGGGCTGTGTGCTAGGGAAATTCTAGGCAGTTTACAGAGTAGGTCACATGGTTGGCACAACATTTTAGGCTGAATGGCCTGGAATATGCTGTAGATTTCTATCTTCTATTTTGAACAGCGAAGTAACTTCTCTTCATTAATCTGTACAGGGTACACGATTTTAATGCCGCTTTTCCACATTCCCACAGACCCTTTGTCCATCTCCTGAGTAAACAGAGATAAAAAAATATTTAAGATTTCCACCATCTGCTTTCGTTCCATGTGTGGATTGCCATTCCGGTCTTCCAGAGGACCAACTTTGTGCCTTGTAATCCTTTTGCTCTTAATCTATCACTAGAACCCCTTAGGATTATCCTTCATCTTTTCTGTGACGGCAACCTCATGTATTCTTTTAGACATCCTGATTTATTTCTTATGTGTTCTCTTGCATTTCTTATACTCCATAAGAAACTGCCTGTCTATCCCTGTTATGCAACTCCATTTTGTGCTTCACCAAGGTCTCAATTTCTCTTGAAATCCACGGTTCCCCACAGTTTCTATCTCTACCTTTTATTCTGATAAGCACATACCCACTTTGTACTTTCAAAACTTTGCTTTGAAGGCCTCCCATTTACCAAGCACACCTTTGCCATAAAGCAGCCTGTCCCAGTCCACAGTTGCCAGATCCCAGTGTTGATTCCAGGTGTTGATCCATGCCCTGAACACATCCACCTTTCCTACGCTGCTCCTTGTATTGAAATATACAGGGCTCAGCATATTCACTGCATCATGCTCAACTTTTTCATTCCTGACTTTGTCTGAGGTCTGAACAACATCTGTCACCACAACCTCTCCACTATCTGTTCTGTTATTCAGGCTCCCATTCCCCCTGCAACTTTAGTTTAACCCTCCTTACCCCCACCTCCCAGCATGCAGATCTATCACCCCTTTGGCTTTCCTCTCCCAGATCAATAAAAAGGAGGTGCATACCAGGTACAGGCAGATAGGAACAAATGGGGTACTTATGAAATACAGGAAATTCAAGTGAACACTTATGAAAGAAATAAAAGAAGGCATGAGGTTGCCCCAGCAGACAAGGTGAAGGAGAATCCTCAGGGAATCTGCAGATATGTTAAGAGCAAAAAGATTGCATGGGAAAAAATTAATCCTCTGGAGGATCAGAATGATAATCCATATGAGCAGACAAAATAGATGTGGGAGATTTTTTTTTTTGCATCCGTATTTAGACGGGAGATGGACACAGAGTCAACAGAAGTGAGGCAAAGCAACATCAACTTCATAGACCCTGTATAGATTACAGAGGTGGAGGTGTTTGCTATCTTAAGGCAGATTAGTGTAGATATATCCCCAAGGCCTGATAAGTTGTTCCCTGGGACTCTGCAGAAGACAAGTGCAGAAATTTTGGGGGCACAAGCACAGATATTTAAATCACTCATAGTGACAGGTGAGATTGGAGGACGGCCAATTTTGTTCCACTGTTCAAGAATGGCTCTAAAAATAAACTAAGAAATTGTACATTAGTGAGCTTGACATCAGTAGTGGGAAAGTTACTGGAACGTATATGCAGGAACCCGATATATAAGTATTTGGATCGATGTGACTTATTAAGTATCGGCAGGACTATCATGGCTTGCAGTGCGATCTGGACCCACTGGGAAAATGGTTTGAGAAATGGAAAATGGAATTTAATGCAGACAAGTGTGAGGTGTTGCACTTTGGTATGACCTACCAAGGGAGGTCTTTCACAGTGACTGGTCGGGCACGGAGGAGTGTTGTAGAAGAAAGGGACCTGGGATGCAAGTCCTTAATTCACTGAAAGTGGTGTCACAGTTCAATAGAGACGGAAAGAAAGATTTTGGCATATTGGCCTTCATGAACCAAAGTACTGAGTACAGGAGATGGATGTTATGTTGACTTTGTAGAAGACATTGGTGAGGCCTAATTTGGAGTATTGTGTGCAGTTTTGGTCACCTACCTACAGGAAAGATGTAAAAGAAGTTCAGAGATTTCAGAGAAAATTCACAAGGATGTTGCCATGTCTGGAGGACTTGGGTTATAAGGAAAGATTGAACAAATCAGGACTTTATTCCTTGGAATGCAGAAGATTGAGGGGAGATTTGATTGTGATAGAGAGGCATAGATAGTGTAAATGCAAGCTGGCTTTTTCCACTAAGATTGGGGGGGGGGGGGGGGGGGGACAACCAGAGGCCAGGGGTTAAGCGTGAAAGGTGAAATGTTAAAGGGAACATGAGGGGAAACTTCTTCACACAGATGGTCATCCGGGTTTGGAATAAACAGCCAGCACAAGTGGTGCATGCGAGCTCGATTTCAACATTTAAGAGGTTCATATAGGTACCTGGATGGTAGGGGTATGGGTAGGGGCAGTTTAAATAGTTCAGCACAAACTAGATGGCCCAAAGGGCCTGTTTTGGTGTTGTACTTTTCTACAAGGACCTGAAATATTACAAAAATTCACTCAAAGCCCTTTTAACAGCTGTGCGAACCAACCATTCATCTCAGCAGGAATTTTTTATATGGCGTTAAAATTGCGGCACTTTCAGTTAATAATACATAAAAGAAGATCCCAGCTGCACGTCAAGAAAGACTATTTGTGTGGGAGTGTTCCAGTTACTGTGGGGCCAGGCACCCATGCAGCTCAGCAGGAACAGGGAATAATACCAATGGAGAGAGTCAAACTGAGCCAAGGCTCAAATTGGAGACGGCAGAGATGCCCCAGTCTTATAGAGACAGGAAGAGCATCAGGGAATTGATGGTCATTCCAGATACCAGCACTCTGCCCAGTCAGGAGATGATTTCTCTGTCCAACTTGGGTTGAACCTCACTGTAACAGTGTGATACCAGATCAAACCTTGGCAACTCATGTAATCTCATCTGAAATGTTGTCCTAAACCCACTGATCGATTTTGTAAATCTTTTTACAGGTTAAAAATAGAAGGAATTTGTCTCCAGGAAGCTCAAACAAGGCACACCAGTTTTGTTGTCTCTGTACAGATATTTAAGAAGTGGAGCAAGGGATCAAATCAACCATCCTTCCTGCTCAGACTGTGGGGAGGGATTCACTCTGTCATCTGACCAACTGGCAAGCCCGTTATTTTACACAGGAGAAAGGCAGTTCACCTGCTCAGGCAGTGGGAATGGATTCACTCGGTTATCACAATTGAAGGTACATCAGCAAGTTCACACTGGGCAAGGCCATTCACCTGTTCTGTGTGTGAGAAAGGATTCAGTCAGTCTTCCCACCTGTGGACACACCAGTCAGTTCACACTGGGCAGAGGCTGGTCAACTGCTGAATTTCTGGGAAAGGATTCACTCAGTCATCTGACCGAATGGCTCACCAGTGACTTCACATCAGGAAGCGGCCGTTCACCTGCTCAGTCTGTGAGAAGAGATTCACTCAGTCATCTACCCTACAGAGACACCAGCGAGTTCACACTGGGGAGAAGCCGTTTATCTGCTCAATCTGTGGGAAGAGATTCACTGATTCATCCAGCCTACAGAGACACCAGCAAATTCACACTGGGGAGAAGCCGTTCACCTGCTCAGAATGTGAGAAAGGATTCACTCAGTCATCCCAACTACTGGCACACCAGTCAGTTCACAATGGGGAGTGGCCATTGTTATAAATCCCCAGGTTTCGTTTGCTGTAGACTGCCATTTTAAGAGAGAGAGAGAGAGATTAAGAAGGCAAATCAGTCTGACTAGCAGCTTGTTTACATCGCTTGCAGATTGTTTAGTTTTAACCAAGGACACAGACACTTGGAGTCAGACGGAGATAAAGGAGGAAAAATGGAAGGATCAAAACCAGGGAACTTGTGGCCAAGGGTCACTGTTTGGATCTTTCCTATGCCCACAAGAGTGGTTTAATTATCGATTCACCGTACATCGAAAGTGTGGTTGTCACCTTGTTTGATCCATAGGAGTGGATCTGATTTGGTGTATCCTGTGAAGACCACTGATGTGTTAACCCTTGCCTGAGTGTGGTGACGACACCCCTTGTGACAATTCACTTTTGGTATGTGGTTTAAAAATTAACTAAAGATACCAACATTACAAACCAAAAAAGAGAACCCATGCGTAAACAATTGAAAATGATGCAGCAAAAATATAAGGTCTTATGGGAAGAAGGAAACAGAATGACATCTTGAAATGTAAAAAAGAATGAATGTATCTCTATTCAAAAAAAAGAAATCAAACACCAAATCCTCTACTAAAATGTTTCAAAAGATAAAAAAAGCAAAATCCCAAAAGGGAACAGAAAGGTTAAACTCGAAATGCTAAAAATACCTACAGTACAACCGAAAAGGAACCCTTACATTCTAACTGACCCGATTGTTTAACGATTTAAGTAAACCCCCCCCCCACCAAAAAAAACGGAACCCAAATTAGACCTTAACAGAGGAAATTTGCTGATCGAGAAATTTTTGAGTTTCTTTTAATGTCTTAAAAAGACTACGGGAGTTATCAGAGAGGACGAGCCTCACTTTGGCGAGGAAAAGTGACCCATTCGAAAAAATTCTGACATCAGAGGTTTAAATGCCATTCGTTCCTGTAAAACCTCAGGGCTATAATCTTAAATGAAGTGGAATTGAAAACCTTTAAATGTAAACTTGCCTTTCTGTCGATCGAAGCGAATCAAACGTTCCTTGATATGAACATAATGGAGATGAAGAATTACTGGCAGTGGATGATACAATTTCAGATGTAACAAGCGATGAACGCAGTCGATTAACGGAGGTTCGTCTAAAACTTCTTTGCCAAACACCTTGAATAGGAATTGAGAAAAGAACTTGATAGGATAATTTTCCTCAACATCTTCCGGCAGACCGATTATCAGTAGATTCTGTCTTCGAGAATGGTTTTCAAGGTTGGTAACTTTCAATTTATAATGATCCAGCTGTTGAGACATCGAAGCTCAATTTTGTTCCAAAGTTGCAACCTTTCGGTCTCTTTACCGAGCACCTTCATCGGGTTCTGAGATTGTTGCTTTCTGCAGTTCAACTTTACGTTTAAGTGATCCTCAACTGTCTTTAAAACTCCTTCAATCACAGCAAATCCTTCAGTAAGTTTTTCACCTGTAAGTTTCCACATCACTTCCAAAGTTATCGGAATTGCTGAGATTGTTTAGGGTCAGCATCTCTTTTTTCATTAGGATCTGAGACTTTTAGGTTCTTTGCTTCTTGTGATCTGGTATTCAGTTCCAACAAATTAAAGTCAAAGTCCAAAAATATATCTATACATAAACCTTGGTATAGGTATAAAAAAAGGGTAAATGAGGGTAGCTACAGGTAATAAAAGTAAAGGGAACGAACCAAGCCAGGTTAAAACTTCACTCCATGAGCGCCACCAGGAGACCCCTGCTGGTTTAGTTTTAACCGAGGACAGACACTCAGAGTCAGACGGAGACGAAGGCGGAAAAATGGAAGGGTCGAAACCAGGGAACTAGTGGCCAAGGGTCACTGTTTGGAACTTTCCTATGCTCACAAGGGTGGGTTAATTACTGATTCAGCGCACATTGAATGTGTGGTTGTCACCTCGTTTGATCCATAGGAGTGGATCTGATTTGGGGGATCCAGTGAAGACCACTTATGCGTTAACCCTTGCCTGGCTGTGATGTGGTAATTCACTTAAAGATGATACCTCTTGTGACAAGTCACTTTGGGTGATAATTCGTATGTGGATTTGGAACAACAGACAAAATCTACAGTGACTGTTCTCTCGTGTTACCACCATGGAACCTGTGGAATTTGACATAATTGCCTTCTCTCAACATTTACCCTGGATTACAAACATCTCCCTCTCATCACCTATTCTGTGGTTGAACTGAAATTTCATATTTTACCATCTCAAGACTCCAAGTCTTGTTTCCCCCGAGCTCAATAGTTTGGGGGTTATAATTACACACACATATATATATATATATATATATATATATATATATATATATATATATACATAACACTGTTAACTTTTGTTTATCTTGCTTAAGTTACTATATTATAAGTAGATTCTAATAAAGATAGTTTTAACATCAAAAGCGGACTCCAGGTATAGTCTATTGCTGCTGGTTTGTTTCTAAAGTGTTACGATTCATAACAACATTGGGCCTGAGTCCGGGATATGAACAGATTTTGGGGCATAGTCATTAATTATTGATTTCATTGGGGAAATCCCTTTTGATTTATTTGTGTGTTGAAAATCAGCAGCAATGGATGCTGATAGATGTCTGGAAGCAACAACCTCTGAGGCATTAGAGGACGCCAGGATTGAGTTGTTGAGTATTGCCAAAAGGTTAAAACTTGCTAAGGTGAAATTCACAATCAGGAGGGCACAGATGCAGAGTGTAATAGCTGAATGTGATGTATCTGAGGGTGTGTTTAAAGTGGAGGAGTTGGAGGTGTTTCCTGAAAGTAAACCTCGTGAGCATGAGCTCCAGTAGAAGTGAGAAAAATTAAAGACGGGGCTGCGGAAAGGCAGAGGCAGTTTGAGGCTAGAGAAGCAGAAAATAAGAGAGAAGAGACAGAAAAACAAAGGGAGGAAGCAGAAATGCAGAAAAAGTTCGAGCTGGAAAAGATAGAGAGATTGCAACAAAAGGGTCTAACATTACACTCTGGTGGTAAGTTTGAGGCCAGTCGGGAAGTTAAATTGGTCCCTCCATTTGACAAGGCAGAGGTTGATAAATACTTTCAGCATTTTGAGAAGGTTGATCAGAGTTTAAAGTGGCCAAAAGAGGGTTGGCCTATTCTCTTACAAAGTGTAATTAAGGGGAAGGCTCAGCAAGCCTATTCTGCTTTGACAGTTGATGAAGCAGCTAATTATGACATAGTGAAACAGGCTGTGCTCAAAGCTTACGAGTTTTTTCCCAGAATCATACAGGCAAAAGTTTAGAAATTTGAGGAAATCTGTGAACCAGATTTATATGGAATTTGATTATGAGAAGTTTGTGTGTTTTGGCCGCTGGTGCACATATAAAAATGTAAATGATGATTTTTAACAGCTTGAAAGAGTTGGTTTTAATTGAAGAATTCAAAAGGTGTATTCCTGATGAGATAAAGACGCATTTAGATGAAAAGCATGCTGCCACTTTGCAGGAGTCTGCTAGATTAGCAGATGAGTTTGTTTTAACTCATAAGGGTACATTTACCCAGAATAAGAACTTCCAAAAGAGTAGCTGGGATAACCAGGGTAAACCAGAAATTAAAGCTGGAACTAGTGACAAGAGTAAGGATGAAGGGAAACAGTTGAAGGAGAAATATTCTTGTCTCACTTGTTACTATTGTAAGAAAGCTGGTTATGTGATGGTTAATTGTTCCATCCTGAAGAAGAAAAAGGAAAAGGAGGCAGTCCCGAATGCCTGTGTTCAGTCTGTTGAAGCACCTGTAAACCCACTGGGTTCTGGACATTCTGCTGAGGTTCAGATAAGGACTGGGAGGTCTGACCGAGTTAAGAAGGGATTCAGTCATTTTATGTCAGATGGGTTTGTATCAGTTAATGAAGAGTCAACCCTGGTACCAGTGAAAATTCTTTGAGTTACTGGGGCTTCTCAGTCACTTACATTAGACAGTGTTCTAAAGTTTGGTGATGAGACTAACACTGATAAGGTAAATCTTATTAAAGGCATTGGGGGAGGCGGTGTGGTTTCTGTGCTTTTGTACAAGGTAACTTTACAGTCAGGGTTGGTTTCGGGACCTGTTAAGATTGGATTATGCTCCAGTTTACCGGTGGAAGATGTTACTTTGCTGTTAGGAAATGACCTGGCAGATGGTAAAGTTGTTCCTGCAGTGCTGTTGACAACTAAGCCAACCACTGATGACCCACAGATGGATGTTAACATTTATCCTTCCTGCGCAGTAACTCGAAGTATGGCTAAAATGTCTGCCGACGCAGACGGTTCTGTGCAGCATGATTCTGATACCCATGATAGCCAAAATCGGGATTCAGGTTATGATGACTTGTCAGGAACTTTTCTGCCTTCATTGTTTCAACAGGATTCAGGTAGTAAGTCTGATGAGATAGACTTATCCCTGTCTAGGAAGGAGTTTACAGCAGAACAGAACCGAGATCCTGAGATTGAAGCTTTAAAAGAAAGAGCTCTCTCAGATGATGAGATTAAGATTCCCAAAGGCAATACCTCTCAGAAATATTAAAGCTAAAACTGTGGCGAAGGTTTTCACCAAGTTTATTACTTTATCTGGTTTGCCTAAAGAAATCCAGTCTGATCACAGAAGTAACTTTACATCTAGTTATTCCAGCAGGTAGTTTATGAACTGGGAGCTAAACAAGTTACATCATCTTTGTACCATCCAGAATCACAAGGGTCTTTAGAAAGATTTCATTCTGCCCTCAAAACAATGAATAAGACATATTGTGTTGAAAATGGAAAGAATGGGATGAAGGAATATATTTGCACTTGTTCACAGTAAGAAAGTTGGTACAGGACTCCCTGTGCTTTACTCCATTTGAACTTGTATTTGGTCGCAGAGTGAGAGGACCTTTGACCTTGTTAAAGGAACAGTGGATTGATGGGGATGTACATGTTAACTTGTTAGACTATGTTTTGAAGTTCAAAAATAAACTACACCAAGCCCGTAGTCTAGCGAGACAAAACTTCAAGATTTCTCAAAACAAAATGAAGTGTTGGTTTGATAAGCGAGCTTGGAAAAGAAAATACCAGGTGGGGGATTAGGTGCTTGCCTTATCTCCAATATTGACAAATCCACTTCAGGTGAAATTCAATGGACTGTATGAAATTGTCTCTCAAATGATGTGAATTATGTTATCAAAACACCCGACTGACGTAAACTAACACAGGTGGTACACATAAATATGATAAAGCCTTATTTTGACAAACGGGCACCATCTGTGAGTGTTGTTGTCAAAACATATGAATCTGGCAACCCTGATAATGAAACAATTGACTTATCTGAGACTTGTCACAAGCCAAACATGGTCCCAGTTAGGCTAATGAACTCGGTTGTTCTAGAAAATATTGATAACAAGTTGGCTCATCAGCAGCCAAAGCAACAACAACAGCTGAAGGAATTAATTCTGAAGTTTAAAGATTTATTTCCCGATGTTCCCAAGCAAACCACGGTCGCAGTACATGATGTAGATGTTGGTGAAGCCAAACTGATTAAACAACACCCATATCGCATGAACGTAGAAAAGTGTAAATTGGCTGAGCAAGGAATTGAATATATGCTGGAACATGGTATTATTAGTCCTTCAGCATCAGAGTGGAGCTCACCCTGCGTTATTGTGCCCAAACCTGATGGCAGTGTTAGATTTTGCACTGATTATAGGAAGGCAAATGCAGTAACAAAAACAGATGCCTATCCTATCCCTAGGGTGGATGATTGCATCGATAAGGTTGGAAAAGCTAAATTTCTTACAAAGATAGATCTGTTAAAAAGGTATTGGTGTGTTCCATTGACGGACAGAGGGAGAGAAATTTCTGCATTTGTGACACCATCTGGGTTGTATGAATACAATGTTTTGCCTTTTGGAAGGAAAAATGCTCCAGGAACATTCCAGAGAATGATTTTGTAATTCCAGGGTTAGAACACACAGATGCCAATATTGATGACTTAGTTACAGGGAATGAAACTTGGGAAGAGCATATCTCTGCAGGAGAAAAGCTGTTTGGCAGGCTTTCCCAGGACAACCTTACAGTTATCTAAGAGTGAATTTGACCATGCCACTGTGACCTGTCTTGGCTATGTTGTAGGTCAAAGCAAGTTGGCTGTTGTTCGGGCAAAATTCCAGGCAATTTCTCAAGTTCCTATTCTGACTGCTAAGAAGGCTCTTAGAAAGTTTCTGGGAATGGATGGATATTATCGTAAGTTCAGCAAGAACGTTGCTGCTATCGCTCTCCCTCTGACTAATCTCCTGAAGAAGGGTGAAAAGTTTGTTTGGACCGAGCCTTGTCAGGAGGTATTTGATCGATTGAAAGCCATTTTTATGTCATTAACCTGTGCTCAGGGCACCTGACTTTACAAAGCCATTTTCTATAGCTGTGGATGCCAGTGATGAAGCTGCCGGGGCAGTGTTATTACAGAAAGATGATGATGATGTTGAACATCCTGTAGCTTACTTTTTGAGAAAATTCATTGAGCATCAAAGTAGTTATTCCACCATAGAAAAGAGTTGTTGTCACTTATCTTGGCTTTGCAGCATTTTGATGTCTGTGTTTGCCCTGCACAGAAACCACTTGTGGTTTATACTGATCATAATCCGCTTAAGTGTTTGAGTCAGGTAAAGGACAAAAACAGAAGATTGTTAAACTGGTGTCTGATTTTGCAAGAATATGATATTGTGATAACGCATATAAAAGCCAAGGACAATATCATTGCCGATTGTCTTTCCAGATGCTAACCTTACAGTTTACCTCACAGGTACTCCTTCCTCTTACTGTGATCAGACAGCTGATCACTGATAGGTTGAATTTCCCCATGGGGATGAATAAAGTATCTATCTATCTATCTATCTAGTTGTTGGTCATTAAGGTTCCCCCAGGGTGGTTTGGATGGAGTTGATGTGGAGGTCGGGGCCATCCCAGTGAAAGAACCAGACAGTCAAACACTCTGACCTTGCGACCTCCGGCCACGGATGGTGCCACAGTGAACCTTCTGCAGAGCGCAGGCGCAGTGCTGACCAGATGTTCGGGCGGCGGTGAGAAAGGGACTGATCTGGGGTTTGTGTAAATCTACGGTCGGCTGCAGTGGGGAATGTCTGGGTCCAAGCTCTGCTGGACAGCCAGAGTCTCCAGGCTCTCCAGTCTTGCAGCCCCGGTTTTAGTTTTGCGCCTGAGCTGGGATTGCGGGATCAGTTAGTAGTGGTTCCGTAGCGGGGAGGGTGGATGTGGGTGAAGGGGATCAGACTGGACAAGGGTTGAATGAAGTGGCTGGGGATGAGCAGATGGAACCAGCTGGGAGAAGGGATCAAGGACAATCACTGAGGGTCCTCCAGTAAACCACAGATACCGAATTAACCGTAGGCACCACTGTATAAAAGATTCTAAAATGACCAAGATACAACAGGAAATTTGTCGTTTTCCTTTCTCCCTTCACCAAATGTTATCTGCACACAATGGAAAGTATCCCATCCAGATACTTCACACCTTCCCATGACTGCAAGGAGCTGTGGACAGAGCTGAGCACATCATACAAACCATCCTCCCCTCCATGGACCCTGTCTACACTTCCCTCAGTAAAGTAGGCCATGTACTCAAAGGTCCCCACAACCTGGGACATTCTTACTTCTCACCCGTTCCCCATCAGGGTGGAGCTACAGAAACCTGAAACCATGTACCACCAGGCTCAGGGATAGTTTCCATTCTGCTGTCCTGAGCAAACTGATAAGATGGACACCTGACCTCACTACTTTACTTGAAGTAATGTGACACTTTCGGCACTGCACTTTCTCTGCAACCATAATGCTTGGTAACACTGTTATTGTTTTACTTTGTATCACCTCAATGCACAGTTTAATGAATTGGTGTGTTAGTACACAAGACAAAATTTACACTGAACCTCTATACATGACAATAATAAACAAGATTTCCCATTTTAATGCTGTGGAAATTATTAGGCAGCCTGGGTTGCTGGTTTGGATCTTCTGCAGGGAGAATTAAGTGAAGTGTAGAATTTTTTTTAGGAGCCCAGATACGCGGAAACACATGATGAAAGCCGAGGTGTTGTGGTCACCATCAAGACATCTGCCATCTGACTGACCACCTTCATTGTCTACTACTAGGTACAGTATGACATCTCCAGTTCCCCACCCATATACAATGTCAGCAATTCCTCATGGACATACAGCATTTTGGAATGAGTAAATGGGAAACAGTATTAGGAAAGTTGAAATTACAATTGAGAATAACCCTGTTACATTTGCACTTCTCCAAAAGCTGCAAACCTTTCTGCTCCTCATTGTCACGGTGGCCACTGAGAAGGCCCATAGAATTCTCCGAGAGTAATGGCCCCCTTCCTATTTCTGGCCATCACCCACACCGAATCTGTCAATGGCCCTCTATGATGTCCACTATAGCGTCCTTTACAACATCCACATATTCTGTAGTTGTGATACCATCCTTGACTAGTAATCTCACTTGTCTGTCTTTCAGTTCTATCCAAATGTATTTTGAAACCAATAAACCTTGGAGCATCTAACAGCCAATTCTCTGTAATGGTCAAAACATCATAATTCTATGTTCAGAAACATTTTCTAAAGTTATTCTTGATTTTAAAACTGAAAGTAAGCTTAGTTCAACCAAACTAACTGACAACACAATGCCCTGTCCACAGCCTATCCTTCCACAGATCCTCTGAACATTGCATCTCCCTTTAAAAACATAGAAAATACTGCCCTTCAACCCACAAAGCTGTGTTGAACCTGTACTTAGATTAGAAATTACCTAGGGTTACCCATACTCCTCTATTGTTAAGCTCCATGCACCTATCCAGGAGTCACTTAAAGGACGCTATTGTATCTGTCTCCACCACCATCGCCGGCAGCCCATTCCACACACTCACGCCTCTCTGCATAAAAAACCTACCCCTGAAATCTCCAGTGTATCTGCTTCCAAACACCTTGAAACTGTGCCTTCTCGTGTTAGTGATGAGTTGAAAACTGGTGATGTGAATATTATTGAAGATATTTGGAAAAGTATTGCTCCTGGACTTTTGAATAAAGTACATGTGAAGTCTGTATTGGATTCAAGACCTTTGACTTTGCTGAGAGAAACAACTCTCTCAGATGCTGAGACAGTACATGCTGATTTGTTAAACTATATTTTGGAATTTAAAGATAAGCAACTTGGTGATGTTGTTAAAGTTTGTGATTTGGAGAGACCAACAGCAGGTGTTATTATGGAAACTAACAGAATTAAAGATCTTGGAGATAAAATGAATGACTTGTTTGGAAATTTAATGAATGTGCTCAGTTTGGGAATGATGAGAGAGAAGTTAGCACCTGTGCAGGGAGTCCATGACGGCCTTGTCCGAGCCGGTAGGCACGTTGATCACGTGATGGTTACTTGTTCTGTGGTGAAGTGGACAAGCGACAATGGGTGATCAAACTCCATTTTCAATACAACAGGAGCTGGTTTTGCAGGAATTTGACTTTTCTTTGTAACAAAGCATGTGAAAGATAAAGACAATATCATGGTAGATTAACTGTTTGAATATTAAGTTTAAAAGTGAAATAGTGATTAGTATTTGTATACACTTCTGTGATGTGCTACATGATAATCACATGGATAACTACATCAATACGGAATGGTGTAAGAAGTCTGTGCTGGTTTCCAGACACTGCTCATCGCTAGTGGAGTTTGTGGCTGTTAGATGCAGACCACTTTATTTGCCACGGGAATTCACCTCTGTTCTTATATTTGGTGTCGACATTCCCCTCAGCGCTAATGCTAAGGAGGTGCTCTGTCAACTGTACAGGGCTATTAGCGAACGGCAGAATGCACACCCTGATGGACTGTTAATTGTCGCCGGTGATTTTAACCACGCGAACCTTAAGTCAGTGCTCCCCAAATTCCATCAGTATGTGGACTTTGCTATGAGAGGGGAGAACGTGTTGGACTTGGTTTACACAATCATCCCCGACGCGTACTGGGCAGAGCCCCGCCCCCACCTCGGATACTCAGACCACATCTCTGTTATGCTAATCCCAGCATACAGACCGCTCATCAGGCGCTCCGGACCAGTTTAGAAGCAGGTGAAAACCTGGCCAGCAGGAGCCATCTCTGCTCTTCAAGACTGCTTTGAGCACACTAACTGGCACATGTTCAGGGAGGCTGCAACCGATGGTGACTCTATCAACTTAGAGGAGTACACAGCATCAGTGACCAGCTACATCAGCAAGTGCATTGATGGTGTTACTCTGTCCAAGACCATCACTTTTCACACTAACCAGAATCCATGGATGACTGCGGAGGTGCGTGCACTGCTAAGGTCCCGCGATTCCGCCTTCAGAGCAGATGACAAGGCAGCTCTAACAACAGCAAGGGCCAAACTGTCCCGGGCCATCAGAGGGGCAAAGCGTGCACACGCCCAGCAAATCCACAGCCACTTCCAGGACAGCGGCGACCCGCGGCGCATGTGGAAGGGCATCCAGGACATCACCAACTATACGACAAAATCAACTGACTGTGCAGGTGATGTCTCCCTCCCAGATGTGCTGAATGACTTCTACGCCCGGTTTAAGGTGGAAAATGACATGGCGGCGAGGAAGTCCACCCCTCCTACAAATGACCAGGTGCTGTGTCTCTCCGTGGCCGATGTGAGAAGAACCCTGTGCAGGGTCAACACCTGGAAGGCTGCTGGACCAGACAACATCCCTGGTAGAGTGCTCAGAGGATGTGCAGACCAGCTAGCAGATGTTCTCACTGACATCTTCAACATCTCCCTGAGCAACGCCACCGTTCCAACGTGCTTCAAGGCTGCCACCATCATCCCCGTGCCGAAGAAGTCTTCAGTGTCCTGCCTAAATGACTACCGTCCCATTGCGCATATATCCATCATCATGAAGTGTTTCGAGAGGCTCGTCATGAGGCATATCAAGACCCTGCTGCCCCCCTCACTGGACCCCCTGCAGTTTGCGTACTGTCCCAACCGCTCAACAGATGCTGCCATTGCCACCACCCTTCACCTGGCCCTAACCCACCTGGACAAAAAAGACACACAAGTATGGATGCTGTTCATAGACTTCAGTTCAGAACTTCAGAAACATAGACTTCATCCCTCAGAAACTGATTGGAAAGCTGAAGCCTACTGCATCTGAACACATTCCTCTGCAACTGGATCCTAGACTTCCTGACTGGGAGATCTCAGTCAGTCCGGATTGGGAGCAGCATCTCCAACACCATCACACTGATCACGGGGGCTCCCCAGGGCTGTGTGCTCAGTCCACTTCTGTTCACTCTGCTGACCCACGACTTCGCTGCAACACACAGCTCGAACCACATCATCAAGTTCACCGATGACATGACCATGGTGGGTCTCATCAACAAGAATGATGAGTCAGCTTTCAGAGAGGAGGTGCAGCGGCTAACGGACTGGTGTAGAGCCAACAACCTGTCTCTTAATGTGAACAAAACAGTAGATGGTTTTTGACTTCAAGAAAGCACGGAGCAACCAATCCCCACTGAACATCGACAGCTCCTCGGTAGAGATCGTAAAGAGCACCAAATTTCTTGGTGTTCACCTGGCGGAGAATCTCACCTGGTCCCTCAGCACCAGCTCCATAGCAAAGAATGCTCAGCAGCGTCTCTACTTTCTGCAAAGGCTGAGGAAAGTCCATCTCCCACCCACTATCGTCATCACATTCTGCAGGGGTTGTATTGAGAGCATCCTGAGCAGCTGCATCACTGCCTGGTTTGGGAATTGCACCACCTCGGATCGCAAGACCCTGCAGCGGATAGCGAGGTCAGCTGAGAAGTTCATCAGGGTCTCTCTTCCCGCCATCACAGACATTTACACTACACGCTGCATTTGCAAAGGAAACAGCATTATGAAGGACCCCACACCCCTCATACAAACTCTTCACCCTCCTACCGTCTGGGAAAAGGCTCCAAAGCATTTGGGCTCTCACTACCAGACTATGTAACAGTTTCTTCCCCAAGCTATCAGACTCCTCAATACCCAGAGCCTGGACTGACACCTTGCCCCATTGTCCTGCTTATTATTTATTGTAATGCCTGCACTGTTTTTGTGCACTTTATGCAGTCCTGGGTAGGTCTGTAGTCTAGTGTAGCTTTCTTTGTGTTGTTTCTGTTACGTAGTTCATCGAGTGTTTGTACTGTGTCATGTAACACCAGGGTCCTGAAAAACATTGTCTCATTTTTACTATGTACTGTTCCAGTAGTTATGGTCGAAATGACAATAAAAGTGACTTGACTTGACACACATTGCTTTATATTCTGTAATGTACAGTTAAACTATAAATTTTTCGTTCGTAAAAATTTCCTTAAAAGGAAGTTGGTGTTACATACCCCTAGGGTTCATATTTTCTGTCAACAATCACTTTAAAATGTCAGGAGAATGAGACTGGCTTTTGGACACCATTTGAGCTGTTACAAAGAGAGAGAGGGAGGTGTCCAATGCAATGAGAGAGACAGAAACTGCTCGAAAGATTGATGTTATGGTTTCTCTGCAAAATGTTTATCTTTCCACAAGGACCCTTGTCTGCTTGTAAAAGTTCCTGCAGAGAGAGGGGAGGGCGGAGCAGGTTGATGGACAGCTGGTGTCCAACATGTGGAGATAAAAACCAGGTCCGCTGTTACACCGAGACACGCCACGAGACACGGAGTTTCAGACACTGAATGAGCTTTGTTGCACCCACAGGAAGGTGGGGTTTTGGAGGATCGATTCGGGGAAATCAATCAGTGGCTCACAGTGTGAAAATGTGCGACCGATGGGGAATTATTTGTGTGTCCATCCTTGCCTGGCTGATAATTCCACCACTGAAGAACGGTCATACGTGTTATGGTCATAGTCGGTGACTACAACAGGATTTCGGAAGACAACAGGAAGATCGGCGGCATCAGCTCACCTCCCACCTCTCTCTCTCCCCAACGTTACTCAACTAATTACCTCAAACTGAACTGAATTCTCTTCATCATCGTAAGACTGTACCCATTTACCCCTGGGTTTGAAAGAGCCTAGTTTTATTCCTATTTATATATATATATATATCATTGCTAACCTGTTTGATATGTTTGCATTTATATTACTGTATTGCTTAGTTACTAATAAACACTATTAGTTTATAGCAATACCAGACTCCAGTGCGTTCTCCATTTCTGCTGGTTCTTTAACCCAGTCACGGGGTATGTGACACTTCTTAACAACAGCATCAACCTGCGCAGCAGTTTTGAGTGTCCTATGGATTTGGACCACAAGATCCCTCTGACCCTCCATACTGCAAAGACTCTTATCATTAATACTATATTCTGGCATCATACTTGACCTACCAAATGAACCACCTCACACTTATATCAGCGACGATCGGAGGAGATCGATGATGGACAAACGGCCTTATTGGTGAGCTACAGCTTTTGCACATTAGTCTGTTCAATGAGAATGGGCCTTTTTTTCTTTTTTTTTTGTTTTCTTTACAAACCATATAGTCAAATTAAGAATTATAAAACTCAGTCGTTTAATCGCATATTGTCTGCTGTTCATTATTTCATTGTACTGATTTGTATGAGGGGACATATGCATCCACCCAAATGAAATCTCTGAAGTTTGGCTGGGCCAGGGGCTATCATCCCCCATATTAAGCTGCTAGCCGAAGTGAGAGTTACACAGCCATGACACTATCTCTGAACAGCAGTGCCATGCCCGCACCTCTTTTGACTCCCTTCCTGTCCTTTCTGAAACATCTAAAGCCTGGCACACAAAGTAACTATTCCTGCCCCTGGGCCATCCAAAACTCTGTAATGGCCACAACATCATATCTCCAAGTACAGATCCATGCTCTAAGCTCATCCACTTTATATCAAATGCTCCATCATCTGACCTAACAATCTGGCTCACACCCTCCAAACAACCGAGTTCAACCCTGTTCAGCAGCTCCAGCGGATATGCCTAAAAGGACATTGGTACATTTTGGGTATAACCCGTCCCTTTTGTCCAGGTTAAAAAGGAAACATAACTTCCTAGTTCTGCTTAATTAGAGGTCTATAGGTACTCTGACAGTTTAATTGGTAAAAAATAACTTGATGAGGCCTGGCGTATGCAAGTATAAATTATTGTTTGCCGTTTGCTGGTGTGGACTGTAGGAAATGTGGTGCTGGTACATGTTGCTTCAAGAGGGTTTGTTTTCAGCAGAGGCTTGCACAATGATGTACTCAACGGCAAGGGCAGAACTGGGCTGAGAAGTGGCAGATTGTCCCACCCAGGTAAGTGTGAACTGATTCTTTTCGGTAGGTCCAATTTGCAGACAGGATTAATGGTAAGACTTTTTGGTAGTCTGGAGGATCAATGAGATCTTGGGTCCCATGTCCAGAGGATATTTGAAACCAATGCGCAGATTGACAGCGTTGTTAAGAAGGTGTATAGTGTGTAGCATTCATCAACTATGGAATTGAATTCAAAAGCAGAGAGTAATGTTACAAATATGTAAGACTTTGTTAGACTGCACTTGGAGTACTGTGTTCGGCTCTGGTCACGTCATTACAGGAAGGATGTGGATGCTATAGAGAGAGTGCAGAAGTGATTCACAAGGATGTTGCCTGGATTGGAGAGCATGCCTTATGTGAATAAGTTGAGTGAACTCGGCCTTTTCTCCTTGGAGCAACGGAGGATGAAAGGTAACCTGATTGAGGTGTACAAGATAATGAGAGGCATTGATTGTGTGGATAGTCAGAAGCTTTTTTCCCCCCCAGGACTGAAATGGCTAACATGAGGGGGCATAATTTTAAGGTTCTTGGAAGTGGGCACAAGGGGGATGTCAGAGGCAAGTCTTCATTTGGTGCATGGAATGCACTGCCAGCACAGGAGGTAGAGGCAGATACAATAGGGTCTTTTAGGAAACGCTTAGATAGGTACATGAAGCTTTGACAAAGAGAGGGCTATGTGGTAGGTAAATTCTACCCAGCTTCTAGAGTAGGTTATGTGGCCCGCGCATTACTGAGGGCCTGTAATGTGCTGCATATTTTCTTTGTTCTATATTACTGCAGCTTGCAACAGCTAGAGGAATGAACGGCATGTTGCTATGGTTCATGGTAATTCCGTATTTCTGCCATTGCTACAGCACGACCACTTGGGGCATCTTATAAGGGGAACCGATTGTGAGATGATTATGATGTAACACGGACAAGCACGGAAACATGGGAACTGAGCGAAAGCTACTTCATGAAATGCAAAAGCTTGAAATGAGCAAACACTGTCAGGGACTTTAAAGAGCTGGGAAACTGGCAGCACATAACAAATCTGGGTCTGACAGAGGCACAACTGGTACATCTGGGCAGATTCAGTCTCACTCCAACTATATGGTACCTTCTTGTGTACAGGGATGTAATATCTAAAGGATCAGTGTTTGAGTAAATGAGACTCACCAAGCTTTCTCCTGACTGAATGAAAGGAAACTCTGAGTCAGACGGGTTCTCTCCAGTTGGTGCTCTCAGTCCTCGGGCTGGTTCACTTGTTGCTGTTCCCTCGTCTTCAGTCATGGTTTGCTTCCAATTGTGGGTTTTTCTTCCAATAAATTTCTCACTGCAGGTCCGCAGGTCTAACTTTAACCAGAGAGATAATGAAGCACGTTAACAATACAAAGGAGAACAAAACATTTCTGCTTAATGTACCAAAAAACAAAACTCACTGAAATTTAAATGTTGGAGACAAATATGATGAACACATCTGTAATTGTACCTCATACGTCACAAAACCTGATATAGGATAAGAAGGAGCCATCATTCAGTCATGGTGGGATATCAACTGCAAGAACAGAATTAGGTGATTTGGTCCATCGAGTCTGCTCCACCACTCAACCACGGCTGATTTTCATTCCAACACCATATTCCTGCCTTTCTCCTGTAACCCTGAAGCTACTTAGCAAACAAAAATATATTAACCTCTGCCATAAATATACCCAAGTGGCAGCCTCAACCAACCTCTGTGGCAACAAATTCCACAGACTGACCACCCTTTGTCTGAAAAGTTTTAAACAGAAGTATCTTTATTTTCAGACTGTGCTCTCAGATCCCAGACTCTCCACCTAATGGAAGCATCCTCTCCATGTCCACTGTATCCAGGCTTTTCAGCATCTGGGAAGTTTACTTAACCATAGATTCCCAGCCCTGCCCCCCTCCACCACTATCGCCCCTCTGAACTCCTTAGAGCACAGGCCCAGAACCATTGCCTAACACGTAGGTGATAGTGAGGGGGAAATTCTAAACATGGTTTGAACACTGAATCCCCTGGTTTCAATTCTACTGCTGCAAACATTTAAGGACCACCTCTCCCTGTGAGGCATGGAATGGGAACTCATTCTCTCCATAGAACCATGCAACATTACAACACAGAAACAGGCCTTTTGGCCCTTCTTGGCTGTGCTGAACCATTTTTTTTTGCCTTGTCCCACTGATAGAACCATAGGACATTACAGCACAGAATATCAGTCATTGCTTCTAAAGGAACTGCAGAAACAGACCTCTGATCCCAGACCAGAAATACTGGTTCAATACCTCATAAGCCTGAACAGCTTGATCCCCAGATTCATTTTATCTGGGTCAAAATCTGTGATGTCCCAGTACCCAAACTCACAGGGTCACACAACTGAACTATCACTTACCAACCCTGGAAACCTCACACATCGTCTACACGTCTCACAGCAAGTGGTGTAATCTGAGATTTCCACACAACAGTGTCCAGCTGCCCCAGACTTCTGATTCACCGTGGAAGGAGGAAATCTAGTCCCATCAGTATAAGTATTGACCTGGGCCAAATCACAAATACCGACAGTTCCATATGTCCAGAATCAACATCCCAGGATAATAGCCCAGGCACCAATATTCCCAGGACTCTTTGTTGCCAGTAACACACTGCAGTGTCTTGGACATTCAGAGTTCAAAAACTAACACTCTTACATCAACCTATGGCAGAACAATAACCTGATGATCCTCTGACTGGGCCAATAATCAGGCTGGAAAACCTGGGCATGGGTCACCTGGTACTGGTGATATATTTTGCTTCGTCTCCAGCAGCTAAACTGAACACATTTTATCATTATCTCATTGTTAGATGTGATCTTCCTCAGCACAACTGGCCGTCACATTTCCTGTGGGCTAACAGGAATAACAGGCTTTTCATTTCAAATTGAAATTAAATGCTGGAAACTCGGTACATCAGACTGGATCTGTGGAAAGAGAAACTGTGGGAGACTCAGTATCAGAACTGATGCTGCCCGATCTGCTGAACGGTTCCAGCATTTTCTCTTTTTACTTTCACTGATGCACAACTATTGACTGATTACAAGTTGTTTGTGACGGCCTGAACAAAGTTGCACAAATGTAAGTCCCACATTCATTAGTTTTCTCTTCATTCCAACACAGGGTTAATACAGTCGATACAGTGAATGCTCACAACATCCTCCCCACCCCACTATCAGTCTGTTCCATCTGCTCCCGAGGCCACTGACTCTCAATGAGGGGAAGTGACCAGAGAGCGAAAAATTTGATCCACTCCCTGCAGATCCTGTGGCTGTTCCTGGCAACAGGGAAATTAACTCTCCAAACGTGACCAAAACAGGAAATAACAGACTCAGCTTTAAACTCTGAGAGTCTCCGTCTGACAAACATTAACACAACGGCCATTTGGTAACACTGAAACTAAAACTGTAGTGATTAGCTTTACCCTACCTGGTGCTGTATTCAGTAAATCCTCCGGTAGTTCCAGGTAACAAACACCGATTTCAGAAACAACTCAGTGAGGCCGGCATTTCGGGGAAGTTAACGGGACTCAACATCAGACCTCCCGACTCGACACTGGTCTCAGTCCTCACCGATCTCTCCCCCGGCTACCCATCCCGCAGACGATCCACTTCAACAACGAACGGGGCAAAAAAATAAACACCGGGGGCTGTGCAGAGTGATCATTCCGTAACAGGGTGACGGGTCTCCCTAGGGAGCAAATTCCAGTGACCCACCAGACTCCGTGGGGAAAAACAAACAAACTCCCCACTCACATCCCCTTTAAGCTATCCCCTCGCACCTTAAATGCACGGCCTCTTATCTCAAACATTTCAACCCCGGGAAAAAGATATTGTCTATCCACTATATCGACGTCTCTCATAATCTTATAAACGTCCATCCAGTCTCACCCCAGCCTATGCCGCTCCAGAGAAAACAACACAAGTTTGTCCAGCCTCTCGTTATAGCTCATGCCCTCTAATCTCTGCAATATTCTGGTAAACCTCTTCTGCGCCCCGTCCAAAGCCCCGACATCCCTCCGAGAATGGGGGCGACCAGAACTGTATGAAACACTCCAGATGTGGGCTAACAAGTTTTTCAAAGCTGCAACACAACTTCCCGACTTTTGAACTCAATGCTTCAACTAATAAAGACAACCATGTCATTTGCCTTCTTATCGACCCGATCAATCTGTGCAGTCTCTTTCAGGGAGCGATGAACTTGGAGTCTATGATCCCTCTGATCATCAACACTGTTCAGGGTTTTGCATTTAACAGTGTACTGTCTCATACATTCGACCTACCGAGCTGCCAAGATGATCATCACTAATCAAATCTCAATGAGATTTCTCAGGTCCTGTTGAATTTATTGCCAAGTGGACAAGTACGGGAAGGTACAGGTACAGAGAAACACTGACTTGTGGCAGCATCACAGGCAAGTACATTCAGATAACACACGGAACACAAATTATACGATTCTCTGTCAGTAACAAGATAGAAACATGTTTTACTTCATCCTGCTAATAAGACCAGAACAACAGGGGCCGAGCGGCGGCCAAGATTACCATCAAGATGGCGGCGCGACGACGCAGGGCGCAGCGGCCACTCCAGTAAGGAATATCCGTTATCTGTAAGTAGGGGCCGTGCACAATCCTGATTTGATTGAGACGGATGTGTGAAGCACGGAGGAACATCTGGCGAAACTTCTGACATGCCTGTGCTGCTGACGCTGCTACTGAGCGATCGGAGAGATCTCCAGAGAGGAAGGCCCCGAATCCTCGGCTTTGCCTGTTGCTTGGTGGCCGGAGCCGGGGTTGAAGCACTCGGCAGAGATGGTGCTCGGTGCTCGGTGTCGGAGGGCTGGTCGGAGGCACGAAGTTGTCGGAAGTTTTCGGACGGACTCACAGTTGGCTGTGCTCGGGTGCTTCCAGAGGCTGCATCGGGAAGTTTTGCCACGTTGGAGGTTTCTTCCTTCTGCCATCTGCGTGAGATGATGGGCTATCTGGGACTTTGAGACTTTTTTTTTACCGTGCCCATAGTCTGCTCTTATCAAATTCTGGTATTGCTTTGCACTGTTGTAACTGTATGTTATAATTATGTGGTTTTTTGGTCAGTTAGTCTTGGTCTGTCTTGTGTTTATGTGATATCATACTGGAGGAACATTGAATTTCCCCTTGAGGATGAATAAAGTATCTATCTATCTATCTATCTATCTATCTATCTCAGACGGTTCGGTGTGAAGGTCTCACAACCCGGACCGACCCCGGCAGATTCTGTGAAGGAAGCGAGGCGAGGCCGCCAGTTCGGGAAAGTTCATCCCCTCGCCCTTCAGGTTTCACCGATCACCTTGTCTTTCTCTCTCCCTCCCCACCCCCACCTTTTATTCTCCAGTCCTGCCGAAGGGTTTCGGCCGGTAATGCCGACTGTACTCTTTTCCTGGATTCTCCCCGGCCTGCTGAGTTCCTCCAGCATTTTGAGCGCGTTGCTCGCATTTCCAACATCTGCAGATTTTCTCTTGTTTGAGTTCGGGAAAGTTAAACCTCGGGACCGGCATCAACACTCACCAATGGAAAGTCATTGTTGTCGCTCCGCAGAAAATAATCCGTCTCCGGCTCCCCGCCCGACGGGGCAGGGACCCGGACCCGCTGCCGATCCGACCGCCAACCCGCTTCAACAAAGAATGAAAAACAACACCGCCCATCCAGCACTGAGCATGCGCGATGTCGTCAGGACGTCATCACAGCAGTGGGCGGGGCCTCGGCTACGAACTGCTGAATCTGCAGATCCGCGGCGAAAGGGTATCACGTGACGGTGGAGTGTTTCCCACGTGACCCGGTGACTCCGCTCATCGCCCCACCGCCGCATTTCAAACATTATTTCATATTTACACCAGATATGTTTTGCATTTTCCTTATGTATGTCCCCGTCCGATCCTCCACCTCCCCGGGTCGCGGTTACGGGTTCGATTCCCATCCCAGTCCGACAAACAATTCAGACCCAAAACAGAATTGTTCTGGTTTCATTTAAAGAAATCTATGTTTACAAACACTAATTTCTATTCACATTCCTCTGGCCTCACTGGACTGGAACACTGAAACATTAAGTGAGAAACAGCTGGAGGAGGACATTCAGCCCCTCTAACCATCAGCAAGTTGGCGGCTGCTCTCCCATCTCAGCCACATGTTTCTGGTCGATCCTCATTTCCTCGATACCTTCACTCTCCACACATCTGCCGGCCTCTGTTTTATGTGAGGACGATCACTGAGTCTTCACCGCCCTCTGTGGTGGGGATTTACAGACATTCATCACCCTCGGAGTGAAGACATTTCCCCTCATCACAGTCCCGGACAGTCCAACCCTGTTTCAGAGACTGGGATCCCTGGTTCAACCGGTAATTAAGAAGAGGGACGCCTCACGTCTTAATAAGCTGGTAAGGAAGGCGGGCTCTGTCGTGGGCAAAGTACTGGAGAGTTTAACATCGGTAGCTGAGCGAAGGGCGCTGAGTAGGCTACGGTCAATTATGGAAAACCCTGAACATCCTCTACATAGCACCATCCAGAGACAGAGAAGCAGTTTCAGCGACAGGTTACTATCGATGCAATGCTCCTCAGACAGGATGAAGAGGTCAATACTCCCCAATGCCATTAGGCTTTACAATTCTACCGCCAGGACTTAAGAACTTTTTAAAAGCTATTATTAATGCTTTTTTACTGTGTTAATTATTGTATGTAATTAGTTTTGCTACAACAAGTGTATGGGACATTGGAAAAAAAATGTTGAATTTCCCCATGGGGATGAATAAAGTATCTATCTATCTATCTATCTATCTATCTATCTATCATCTCAGTCCCGGACAGTCCACCCCCTTTTTCAGAGACTGGGATCCCTGGTTCAACCAGTAATGATGTTGTGCATTTCAATGTTCACCTCTCAGTCCTCGATTCTCTAAATGAAAGGGTTATCACATTTGATCTTTCTTCATATGATGATCCCACCACCCCAGGGATCAGCTTGGTGAATCTTCATTGCATTCTCTATAACAAATACTCTCTAACCTCTTTGTTAATCCTCTATGGAATTAATTTCCATCTTCTGCAGCCCCGTGTTGCCCCACCCACTCACCTCCCACCCTTGTCACTATTTCCACCTTCCCACCTCCCCCCTCACCTGGATCCACCTCTCTCTCCCCAGCTCTTGCCCCATCCCCACCCCTCACCTCTTTTCTCTGACTATTTCCCATCCACTCTCAGTCCAGAGGGAGGGTCTCGGCCCGAAATGTTGACGGTCCATTTCCCTCCACAGATGCTGCCCGACACACTGAGTTCCTCCCGCAGTTTGTTCTTTGGTCTGTATAACCCGTGTTAGTGTGGGGATCGGGATTTTACACTATATTCCAGGTACAATCTCAACAAAGCACAAATAATTGTCACTTTGCCCGGACCATTGGCCCCGCTTGCAGGGCAACAGTCTGCCGGTGTTTGCCCCCAATGTGGTGAATCACTCCGCTCGGTACCACCGTGGGCTCAGACATTTCCACAGATAAGCCCCTCCTGTCCCCCCCGGGACAAACATCCTGTCCGCCCCCTCTCTCACCATCTTCATCCTTTCAGTTAAATCGCCCCTCCCCGGGGAGCCGGCATCAAACCGACGGGCCGAGCGGTCTCATCCTACTTCTCGGCGATACATCAGACTCCGGCCGCAGGAGACGCTTCACAAACGCCCCAACTTCCCTCGGAGGGAAATGGAAATAAATCAGAAAGCGGACATTTACTTTGAGGTTTTCTCCGCTCTGAGGAGGCGGTCGGCGCTTGAGCGGGAGACGAACTCAGCGGGGGTAACGCCCACTTGGCTTGTCCGCCTCCGCGATTGGTTGTAACCAGTGATTGACATCGCTTCGCACCAATGGGAATAGCGCAGCTCCTGAATCCTCTGTTGACAGCGGTGGGGAGGGTTGGTCACGTGATTATTAGCCCAGCCGTTAAACCGATAAAGCTCGAGCACAGCAGCGCGTGGGTGACCTAAGACACCGCGCACGTGAGGGCAGATCCCGGTGTGGGGAGCCCATGTGTGACGTCAGGCGCGTGGGGAGGGAGAAGATGTGTGAAGTCACCTGTGGGAGAGCGCTGGCATTTAAAAGCACCTTAATGGACTTTTCAGTGGGACAACAACATTAATCACGGGTTTCATCACTGAATCCAGTGTTGTGGGATGTAAAGTCCCCTGTTATGTGTCCGGCTGTGCCGTGTTGTCGGTGGAGTGGGCAGCGTGGTGTTTGTCTCGATTCGGGTCACAACACCAGAATTGCCAGCGTACACACACAGTGTATTAGTCAACAGAAAACCTCTCGACCCTGCAGTCTTTGTCTCCTGGTAAACTCAACACCCTGACAGTGTGGACCATAGATACCCCTTCCTCTCAGAGTCAGGGGATCATTCAGACAGCTGATCGCTGAGAGGAATTATATTTATTGGTCATTAAAGTTCACCCAGATTCGTTTGGACGGATTTGATGTGGAGTTCAGGGTGTCACAGTGAAAGGGCCGGACGGTCGAACTCTCTCCGTTGTCCAAACATCCTTCCAGGTGAGGCGACACTTCACCTGTGAATCTTCCGGGGTCGCCCGTTGTGTCCGCTGCTCCCGATGCGGTCGCCTCTATACTGGTGACACCGGCTCCTCCGCAGTTGTACGGGATAGGGTTGTTTCCTTTGGGGGGGTCTCGATGTTATTGTTCCCTTTTGTGCGGGGGGGAGGCGAGTTGTGGATTGATGATCGGGATACCGTTCTTTTTTTAAGCTGGGGTTGGGGTAGGAGTTTGATTTTTCTCTCTGAACGACTTTCATGCTCTTTCTTTGTTTCTTGGCGAAAAAAAAACTCAACGTATGTCGGGGTGATGACTTCTTCTCTATACGCTGCCTCGTTATTATTTGGGATCCGGCGGATCAATGTAGTGTCGTCAGCAAATGTAATTAGCAGATTGGAACCCGCCACTGCAGCCCCACAGTGCACTATGTACTGATTGCAAAGCTACGAAATTGCATGTGAATAGCCTCCCGTCCCCCAACTCCACTCTTTCTGCGTCACCAGCAGACTGGGACATCTCACATCTCGCTGCCTCCGCCAGGACATTAAACTGTGAACAACTGTGGTCAGGGACTGATCTCTGGGGTACTCCAAACGCTACCTCCTTCCAGTCTGAAAACGACCCACTCATCCAGCCACACGCTCCCGGCCGTTTATCGATCTCCAACGAAAAAGCCTAATCACCTACTCCCGATGTTCAATACCATTGCTGACTCTGAGTTTACCACCGTCAAATGCCGGGAGGGACATAATAATCAGAAAGTCTCCAGTCACAGCCGTGTAAATAAAATGTGATCGCAGTAGGTGTGTGGCGCATGCTCAGAATGCGAAGGAGACAGACAAACTGAGCCAAGTCACAGACTGATGAAGGGGAGGAATGATCCATTTTGATACAGAGAGGGAAGCAGAGAGTTTGATATTGTGCCTGATGCCGGAACTGTGGCCAGTTAGAAGATGAAGTCTTGTTCCTCCAACTTGTTTTGAGCTGTAGATGCTAGAGAACACAGCGCCCCACCCGCTACAAGGAGGGAACGAACACGTGTCCATGTCCGTGATCTGACTTAATACATTGCCATGACGTTAATAGCAGTTTGACGTCATTCATCGCAGATGCTCCAACAGCTTCGGACTGGGAAGTGTGTGTGAAGAGACTCATTCAGTTAACTCACCTTGTGATGCTCCGGTGAGTTCACAATAAATAGAGGCCACATTTCTGTCCGGAGTGAGCAAAGAGTTTTGCTCAATCATCCCAGCTGCGGCAACACCAGCAACTTCACATCAGGGAGGAAGTTCGAATCAGCTCCGTGTTAAATGTTTCACCATCACGGTGACTGAAGGCAGCTGCAGGTTCATGAGGGACTGTTACTGTCAAATTCTGCAGTTCTTGCGGCTGCTCATCGCACCCAGGACTGAACCCTGGTCACTGAGCATTGGAGGAGTCTGTTCTGCTGATGTTAGCCGTAAACTAGACTGGTGTTTAATATTGTGGATCTGTGAAAGATAAATCAATTCTGTATCAAATTCCGTGTCTCACTGGAGAGGCCACTCAGCCCATTTTGTCTCTGCCCATGTTTCTGTTCCATATCAGTATATGAAAATATATCCCTGCCGTTCCCCTCTTGCTCTCCCTGAGATGACAGGTTGCAACTAGTCACCACTCTATGGGATAGGAGATTTGTTACGTACCCCGTAACTGGGTGTTTAAACAGCAGAGAAAGAAGAATCCATTGGAGTCTGGTGGTACCAAACTAAAGGTGTTTATTAATAAAAATAAGCAAAACCATTTCAAAAATGCCAATATACATATAAAACAAGTTAGCAGTAATAAACCTAAAAGTGTAGGAATAATAATAAGCAATAATAAACAAGCTCTATCGATGCCTAGGGGTAAATGAATTGTCATAGAAAAATATAAAGTTCAGTTCAGTTCATGAGTGCTGATGTAGTTATGGTTGTTGTATTGTAATCATTGGAGAGAGATAGAGAGAGAGAGAGAGAGAGAGAGAGAGAGAGAGAGAGAGAGAGAGAGAGAGAGAGAGAGAGAGAGAGAGAGAGAGAGAGATATGTAACAGCTACAGCAGCCAAACCCTTTGCTTTCTTAATCCGTCGTACCGTTGTGGTCATTCAGTTATGACCCCACTGTCCTTCAGCTGGACCGTTCTTCTATGGTGGACTCGTCACTCTGGCATGAGTGGACACGCACACAAGCCTCCACCGGCCCTGCTTTTACACTGATTGTCTTACTGACCGACCTCCCGGTTCGGTCTTCGAAGCCCCCACCTTTCTTGTGGGTTCCAACACTCAATCAGTGTCCACTGGCGTGTCTGGAGGGTGTCTCTCCAGACCTGTCTTTTATCCCTACTCACGGGGACTCAGCTATCCATCAATCCTGAGTGACAGTGTCCATCAAATCAGGCCACTCCTTCAGTCCACTGAGGAATGTTTATCAGCAAAATAGTAGAAGATAAATAACCCTTGCAGAAGTCATAATACAGTAAATCAACAGTCTCTCTCCCCTCTCTTATCTGTAGCAAATATTCTTGCCTGTTTTTCATCTCTTTCTCATGGTCAACATAGCAACAGTAATAGTTCGTGTTTCTCGGGGGGGGGGGAGGATGGTTAACTCTTCACCCCATTGTCCATCAGATCTGTTCATCACTCATAAGAGATTTCCCTTGAATTTCATAGAATCATAGAAATCTACAACACATTACAGACGCTTTGGCCAAAATGTTGTGCCAATCATGTAACTTTCTCTAGAAACTGCTTAGAATTACCCTGCCGATTAGCCCTCTATTTTCCTAAGCTCCATGTACCTATCTGAGAGTCTCTTAAAAGATCCTGTTGTATCCGGCTCTATCACTGTTGCTGTCAGTGCATCCCACACACCCACCACGCTTGGCTTAAAAAACTTAGCTTTGATATCTCTTCTGTACCTACTTCCAAGCAGCTTAAACCTATTCCCCCTCGTGTTAGCCGTTTCAGCCCTGGGAAAAAGCCTCTGGCTATCCACACGACCAATGCCTCTCATCATCTTATACACCTATATGAATTTCCTGCATGATTTTCTCCAGGCTGAATAAGACGATGAGCTCACTGTGGTTGTGACATTCTTCAGGGCTCCGGACGAAGTTGGTTAAACTCCTTCTTCCCCGCTCTTTTCAATGTTTTGGGTCATTTTCACCAATTTTAAAGGATTGTGCCTCAGACAGCTGGGTTGTTGCAATTGTTACGTACCAGCAGCAATAGATCACTAACGGAGTCTGGTTTCGATGTCAAAACCACTATCTTTATTAGTATTGTAACGGGGTCCTGAATTACCCCTATGAACTGTGTTTTTGAAAAGAGAGAGGGAGTTGTTGTTCAACACCGAACACCTTGTTGGAGAGAGGGAGAGGTGGGGGGGGGGAGAGAGAGAGAGAGGGAGAGAGAGAGAGAGAGAGAGAGAGAGAGAGAGAGAGAGAGAGAGAGAGAGAGAGAGGAGAGAGAGAGAGAGAGAGAGAGAGAGAGAGAGAGAGAGAGAGAGATGGTTTCTCTGCAAGCTTGTTTACACTTTTACAAGGACACTGTCAGCTTCTGTGTTCTTACAGAGAGAGAAGGGAGGAACTGTTTGATGGACAGCTGGGGCTCAGCACGGTGAGATAAGTAGGAGGTCCGCTGATAGACCTCCAGACACATGGTTTTGGACACTGAATGAGCTTTGTTGTGTCCACAGAAAAAGGTGGACTTTGGAAGATCGATCAGGAGCATCGATCAGTGGCTCTCGCAGTGTGAAAAGACTGTGACTGGTGGGGAGTTATTCGTGTGCCCATCCCTCGCCTGGGTTAATAACTCCACCACAGAAGAACGGTCCCGTTTGTAGTGTCACAGTCGGTGACTTCCAAAGGATTTCGGAGGACGACGGGGACTATCGACGGCGTCAGCTTACCTGAAGACTCAAAACTCTCCCTCTCTATCTCTCCATCACTACTCGACTCAATCCCTCGAACTGAACTGAACTTCACTCATCACCGTAAGATGGTATCCATTCACCCCGAGGCGTGAAGAAGCTTGGCTTTCCTATTTACACACACACACACACACACACACACACACACACACACACACACACACACACACACACACACACACACACACACACACACACATATATAATCATTGCTAACCTGTTTGATATATCTGCATTTATATTGATGTATCGCGTAGTTACTAATAAATAGCATTAGTTTATAGCAATACCAGACCCCAAGGTGTTTTCTATTTCTGCTGGTTCTTTGACCCGTCACGGGGTACGTAACAGTATCTACTCCAAATGTAAAAGATTAAAGGAAATAAAAATAAGTTAACAGTGTAATGCGTATATTTAGCTCCCAAACTATCAAGCTTGGGAAACAATGCTTAAAGTCTTCAGATGGTAAAGTGGAAAAGTTCAGTAATCCACGGAATAAGTGAGAGAGAGGAGAGATTTGTAAATCCACACGAACATGTAGAGAGAAGGCAATTACGAAGAATTCCACACACATTCCACGCTGGGTAAACGAAATAACAGTCGCCGAAGATCTGATCCGTCGATTAGTTCCGAAATCCACTTAGAAATATCACCAGGTGACAGTCACAGGAATATCGTCTTCAAGTGGTTACCACAGAACACCCCGATTCCACGTAAGGGCCGACAAGTTAAGTATTGTATGTAATTAGTTTTGCTACAATAAGTGTATGGGACATTGGAAAAAATGTTGAATTTCCCCATGGGGATGAATAAAGTATCTATCTATCTACCAAAGTGATACCACAGGACACTCCAGCAAATCTACACATATGGATGATACGAAGCAACAGTCACACATCCGTTGTGCACTGCGTGCCGATGATCAGATCAACCCAACCTTTTGGGCATGGAAGAGTTGCAGCCTATAGCAGTCACACGCTGAAGTTCCAACAGCTTGTCTCCCTCTCCCGCTCCCGCTCCCTCAGGCTGCCGCAGCTTGTGTCTGACGTCACTGCCCCGCCTCACTCAGGCACTTAAAGCGACACTCACAGTGACCGAACCTGCGGTCTCGTAACATAATGCACCTCTAAATTCTGACAGCAGACTAGCGAGTGAATATTCGATGGAGCAGAGTCAGAAACCGAAGAGTTGCCAGATTGAGTCAGGGCTTTGGGGCTCCAGAGAGAGATGGGGTCTAGAGTTTACCAGGAGGAGGAGGAATCAGACCAGCTGGATGTGGCTACAAAAGAAAGATCAGAAACATTTGGAAACTGGTTGACCGGAAAAAAAGGTGGTTAATTTCTGAAAAATACTAGTGGAAATCAACAGATGAGGCAGAAAATGTGAAGAGGAATAAATAGACAACGTTTAGGCCGAGCCCCTTCAGCATGCCTAGACTGTGTACTCCTCTGCTTAGTTGCTGCCTGAACTGCAGAGTTCCTCCAGCATTTTGTGTGTGTGTGCGTCTCTGTATTTCCAACAACTGCAGAATCTCCTGTGTTTTTTAACTGCATTTTACTTTGGCATTAGATACACGTTGGTATTGAGTATATTGTTTATGGAAGCCGCTATCTGCGTTAAAACAGCTGCTGATTTTTCTATACACACGAAAATAAAATGAGGTATGGACAATGAACCGGTGCTTGCAGAAATGTTTAATGGCACTGTAATTACCCATAATGCGGTGCGTTAAAAATTTCGCCGGCCCTAAAGCACCGATGAAATGCGCAGGCGTCAGGCTGATCACGCATGCGCGCAGTACACAGACGGCCTTGAAAATGTCGGGCGCAGGTAAGATCGATTCTCTCCGATTTTATATTAAACACCGACTTCAGGACGATTCCTGTGAAATCCGGTCACGGTGGCCAGCAATCCCGGAACAGTCCTGCCCTCTTTCCTCTCTCTCAGACCCACGATCTGTACACGGGCCCCGGGGAGCTTCCGGCTGATGAGGGAATGGGAACCGATGGATCTCTCAGACAGAGCTGAGCTCCAGCTATCTAAATGCAAGGATTAGGAACTCAGAGGAAGGGAACAAAATCTTTTGCATCAGCAGTAGAGAAAATTACCTTTGTTCTACCTCCAATCACAAAGAAGAGGAAATCTGCAGATGCTGGAAATCCAAGCAACACACACACAATGCCGGCGGAACTCAGCATTAGTACTCTTTTCCATAGATGCTGCCTGGCCTGCTGAGTTCCTCCAGCATTTTGTGTGTGTGTTGTTTGTTGTACCTCCTCCTGTTCTCAACTTTTCTACAGGTGAGAACATGTTTTGACCCATTCTTTCTGGGTACATGATAATATCAAAAACCTTTGCCCTTGGCAACAAGTAACTTTCACATCACAAATGTGCCAGACTCCAGTGAGACAGACTACTGCCCTTCCCTTCATATTCATTGGCATTGCATTCACTGAGTTCACCACCGTCAGTCACCTGGAGAGGGTTCAGGGGAAATATTTATGTACAACACAGAAACTGCTGTTACCTGTCTGTATTGTGGTGATGCAAAAGTTGCTGGAGAATTTGCAAATGGGAAGAAGTGGAGTGAAATTTGGAAATCTGACTTTTTAAAGCGTCATTTAGCAAGCAAGTCACATATGGACAGTGTGCAAAAGCTCTGGCGAGAAAATCCTTCATAACCCACTGTAGGCCTGCTACATAGGTTGTGTGAGAGTGCAGATGAACTCGATACAAGCCAGAGGAGATCAAAGTTTTTATCGACAGTGATTTGCTAGCTGTGAAAATGAATACCTCTCTATATAAAATTCACTGTGCATATGTTGTCACTGGGTAAAAAAATACACAGTACATGGTTTATGTGCACACTTGTCATTACAAATTGGAGGGGACATTGGTGGGAAGGTGGGGAGACCTCCGGTGTCCCTGATGCCCTCACCTGCAAGATGTGCATCCAGCTGCAGCTTGTAACCTTGCACTTTAAGGAGTTGGAACTTGAAATGGATGAATTCCGGATCATCCAGGAGTTGGAGGGGGTGATAGATATGATATGAAGAGAGGTGAGTTACACACAAGGTACAGGACACAGGGAACTGGGTGAGAGTCAGGAAGGGAAATGAGGTTAAATAGCCATCACAGTGTACTCTTGTTGCTATCCCACACAACAACAGGTGGAACACTTTAGAAAGTATTGGGGTGGATTACCTGGCAGAGGAAAGTCAAAGGAGTGATAGGGGATTCATTAGTTAGGGGAACAGAACAGGAAGGGGACTAATATCCTAGTGGTAAGGCTGCAAGAGCAAGTGTGGTGGAGGGGGGTGCTGATGTGGTTAAAATGATTTGTAGGGGTAATGGGAGCCAGAATGACAGGACAGATAGTGGAGAGGGTGATTTGAATTGAATTGACTTTCTTACATACATATACATGAGGAGTAGAAGTCTTTATGTTACATCTCCATCTAAATGTGCAATGTGTAATTTATAATAAATAGTTTGTGCATAGAACAGTCAGTATAACATACATATGCAATTGTATTAGCATGAATTAATCAGTCTGAGGGCCTGGTAGAAGATGATGTCCTGGAGCCTGTTGGTCCTTTTGCTGTGGTACCGTTTCCTGGATGGTAGCAGCAGGAACAGTTTGTGGTTGTGGTGAATTGGGTCCCCAATATCTTTTGGGCCCTTTTTCCACACCTGTCTCTGTAAATGTCCTGAATAGTGGGAAGTTCACATCTACAGATGCGCTGGGCTGTCCACACCACTCTCTGCAGAGTCCTGCAATTGAGGGAAGTATAGTTCCCATACCAGGCAGTGATGCAGCCAGTCAGGATGCTCTCTATTGTGTCCCTGTAGAAAGTCCTCAGGATTTTGGGCCCCATTCCCAACCTCTTCAATTATCTGAGGTGAAAGAGGTGCTGCTGTGCTCTTTTCACAACACATCCGTATGTACAGACCATGTGAGATGCTTGGTGATGTTTATGCCGAGGATCTTAAAGCTGTTCACCCTCTCAGCCCCAGATCCTTTGATGTCAACAGGGGTTAGCTTGTCTCCATTCCTCCTGCAGTCCACAATCAGCTCCTTTGTTTTTGTGACAATGAGGGGGAGTTTGTTTTCTTTACACAAGTCAGATCTTGTTCAGACCTCAGATAGAGTAAGCAATCAAATGGTTGAGCATGGTGCGATGAATGTGCTGAGCTGTGTATATCACAATGCAAGAAATGTAGGAAAGCCCGATGAGCTCAGGACAGGGAATTATGATATTGTAGACATTATAGGGGCTTGTTTACACCCAACAGTCTGAGGGATTTAGAGATATTTGTAGAGAGATTGCAGACCATGCCAAGAAACAAAGGATGTTCCAGTAAGTGATTTTAACTTTCCATTTATTGACTGGGACTCCCATACTGTAAAAGGATTAGATGGGGTAAAGTTTGTCAAATGTTTTCTTAATCAGGATGTAGAATTCCTGATGTAGAAGTGTGCAATAAGCTGTTAGGAAATGATCCAGGGTGGTGACAGAATTTGTGATCATAATGCCATGAGATTCAAAGTAAGTATGGAAAAAGAGAGGTCTGGACCACGGGTTGAGATTTTAAATTGGAGAAAGGTCAATTTTGATAGTATCAGAAAGGATCTGACAAGTGTGGTTTGGGACAGGTTGTCTCCTGGCAAAGGAGTACATGTAAGTGGGAGGCCTTCAGATGTGAATTTTTGAGGATGCAGAGTTTGTATGTGGCTGCCAAAATGAAAGTTGAAAGGTAACTGGTCCAGGGAACCTTGCTTTTGAAGAGAAATTGAAGCCTCGTATATTTTGTTCCTCTAAATGCCTCAGACTGTTGGGTGCTACCGAGACCCATTAATGGCTACAAATCATGATTCCACGCACTGAGCTCATCTGAATTTTTTTGTTGTCTTCTTTTGGTTTCTCAAAGTTTTTGTTCTTTTGTTTGCCCTCTCTTTGACATTTATGTTGGCTTTGGCTTCTCATTTTAGCCACAGTTGTGTCCTCCTGTCTTTCTAATGCTTCCACTTCTGTGGAATCACTCAGGCCCCGAATTGCTCCAGAAACTCCAGCCACTGCTGCTCAATTGTCACTCCTACCCTTTCCCTTCCAAACAAGTTTGGTCAGCTTCTCTGCCATAGAAACATGGAGAAGTTCAGTAAAGAAACAGGCTATTTGTCCCATCTAGTCAATGCCAAAAAAGCATTTAAACTTGCAGTGCGATCTGGACCAGCTGGCAAAATTGTTTGAGAAATGAAAAAGGAATTTAATGCAGACAAGTGTGAGTTGTTGCACTTTGGTCTGACCTACCAAGGGAGGTCGTTCACAGTGACTGGTCAGGCACGCAAGAGTGTTGTAGAAGAAAGGGACCTCTTGTAGAAGAAAGTCCTTAATTCACTGAAAGTGGTATCACAGTTAGATAGAGACGGAAGGGAAGATTTTAGCCCAATGGCCTTCATGAACAAGAGTACTGACAACAATAGATGGATGTTATGTTGACTTGTAGAAGACATTGGTGAGGCCTAATTTGGAGTACTGAGTGCAGTTTTGGTCACCAACCTACAGGAAAGATGTAAGGACTTAGAAAGAGTTCAGAGAAAATTCACAAGGATGTTGCCAGGTCTGGAGTACTTGGGTTATAAGGAAAGATTGAACAGGTCAGGACTTTATTCCTTGGACTGTAGGAGATTGAGGGGAGATTTGATTGTGATAGAGGGGCATAGATAGTGTAAATGCAAGCTGGCTTTTACCACTGAGATGGGGTGGGAGTACAACCAGAGGTCATGGGTTAAGGGTGAAAGGTGAAATGTTAAGGGGAACATGAGGGGAAACTTCTTCACACAAACGGTCATCCGGGTGTGGAATGAGCAGCCAGCACAAGTGGTGCATGCAAGCTCGATTTCAACATTTCAGAGGTTCATGTAGGTACCTGCATGGTAGGGGTATGGGAGTGGGTAGATTAAATAGTTCAGCACAGACTAGATGGCCCAAAGGGCATGTTTCTGTGTTGTAATTTTCTACAAGAATGTGAAATACTATACTATAAAAATTCACTCTGTCTTTTTAACAGCTGTGCGGACCAACCATTCACCTCAACAGGAATTTTTATATGGCATTAAATCTGTGGCACTTTAATAATACATAAAAGAAAATTCCAGATGCACGTCAAGAAAGGCTAATTGCGTGAGACTGTTTCAGTTACTGTGGGGCCAGGCACCCATGCAGCTCAGCAGGAACAGGGAATAATAACAATGGAGAGAGTCCAACTCAGCCAAGGTACAAATTGCAGATGGCAGAAATGCCCCATTCTTATAGAGACAGGAAGAGCATCGGGGAATTGATGGTCATTCCAGATACCAGCAATCTGCCCAGTCAGGAGATGATTTCTCTGCGCAACTTGGATAGAACCTCACTGTAACAGTGTGATACCAGATCAAACCTTGGCAACTCAAGTAATCTCATCTGAAATGTTTTCCTAAACCCATTGATGGATTTTGTAAATCTTTTTACAGGTTCAAAACAAGAAGGAATTTGTCTCCAGGAAGTTCAAACACGGCACACCAGTTTTGTTGTCTCTGTCCAGATATTTAAGAAGTGGAGCAAGGGATTCAATCGACCATCCTTCCTGCTCAGACTGTGGGGAGGGATTCACTCGGTCATTTGACCAACTGGCAACCCGTCATTTTACACAGGAGAAAGGCTGTTCACCTGCTCAAACAGTGGGAATGGATTCACTCGGTTATCACAATTGAAGGTACATCAGCAAGTTCACACTGGGCAAGGCCATTCACCTGTTCTGTGTGTGAGAAAGGATTCTGTCGGTCTTCCCACCTGTGGACACACCAGTCAGTTCACTCTGGGCAAAGGCTGGTGATCTGCTGAATATCTGGGAAAGGATTCACTCAGTCATCTGACCTAATGGCACACCAGTGGGTTCACACTGGGGAGAGGCCGTTCACCTGCTCAGAATGGGGGACAGGATTCACTCAGTCATCCAGCCTATGGAGACATCAGCGAGTTCACACTGGGGAGAAGCCGTTCACCTGCTCAGAATGTGGGAAGAGATTCACTCAGTCATCCAGCCTATGGAGACATCAGCGAGTTCACACTGGGGAGAAGCCGTTCACCTGCTCAGAATGTGGGAAGAGATTCACTCAGTCATCCCACCTACGGAGACATCAGCGAGTTCACACTGGGGAGAAGTCGTTCACCGGCTCAGAATGTGGGAAGAAATTCACTGAGTCATCTACCTTACTGGTACACCAGCGAGTTCACACTGGGGAGAAGCCATTCACCTGCTCAGAATGTGGGAAGGGATTCACTCAGTCATCCAGCCTACGGAGACATCAGCGAGTTCACACTGGGGAGAAGCCGTTCGCCTGCTCAGAATGTGGGAAAGGATTCACTCAGTCATCCCACCTGCATATTCATCAGCGAGTTCACACTGGGGAGAAGCCATTCACCTGCTCAGAATGTGGGAAGAGATTCACTCATTCATCCAATCTACATAGTCATCAGCGAGTTCACACTGGGGAGAAGCCGTTCACCTGCTCAGAATGTGGGAAAGGATTCACTGAGTCATCTACCTTACTGGTACACCAGCGAGTTCACACTGGGGAGAAGCCGTTCACCTGCTCAGAATGTGGGAAAGGATTCATTCAGTCATCCCACCTGCATATTCATCAGCGAGTTCACACTGGGGAGAGGCCATTCACCTGCTCAGAGTGTGGGAAGGGATTCATTCGGTCATCCCAACTACTGGCACATCAGCAAGTTCACACAGGGGAGTGGCCTTTCACCTGCTCAGAATGTGGGAATGGATTCACTGACTCTTCCACCTTACAGAGTCATCAGCGAGTTCACACTGGGGAGAAGCCGTTCACTTGCTCAGAATGTGGGAAGAGATTCACTCAGTCATCCAGCCTATGGAGACATCAGCGAGTTCACACTGGGGAGAAGCCGTTCACCTGCTCAGAATGTGGGAAGAGATTCACTCAGTCATCCCACCTACGGAGACATCAGCGAGTTCACACTGGGGAGAAGCCGTTCACCGGCTCAGAATGTGGGAAGGGATTCAGTCAGTCATCCCACCTACTGGAACACCGGTCACTTCACACTGGGGAGAAGCCGTTCACCTGCTCAGAATGTGGGAAAGGATTCACTGAGTCATCCACCTTACTGGTACACCAGCGAGTTCACACTGGGGAGAAGCCGTTCACCTGCTCAGAATGTGGGAGGAGATTCACTCATTCATCCAATCTACATAGTCATCAGCGAGTTCACACTGGGGAGAAGCCGTTCACCTGCTCAGAATGTGGGAAGAGATTCACTCGGTCATCCCACCTACTGGCACACCAGTCAGTTCACACTGGGGAGAGGCTGTTCACCTGCTCAGACTGTGGAAAGGGATTCACTCAGTCATCCAACCTACAGAAACATCAGCGAGGCCATTGTTATGAATCCCTAGGTTTCATTTGATATGGACTGTCATTTTAAGAGAGATTAAGAAGGTGAATCAGTCTGACTTGCAGCTTGTTTACATTGCTCGCAGCTTGTTTAGTTTTAACTGAGGACACAGACACTCAGAGTCAGACGGAGATGGATGAAAAATGGAAGGATTGAAACCAGGGAACTAGTGGCCAAAGATCACTGTTTAGAACTTTCCTATGCCCACAAGGGTGAGTTAATTATCCATTCACCGTACATCGAATGTATGGTTGTCACCTCATTTAACCCATAGGAGTGGGTCTGATTTGGGATATCCTGTCGAGACCACTTATGTGTTAACCCTTGCCTGGGTGTGATGTGGTCATTCATTTGAAGATGATACCCCTCATGACAAGTCACTTTCGGTGATAATTCGTATGTAGATTTGTAAAGATCACAGATAAAATCTACAGCAATTGTTCTCTCATTTTAACACTATGGAACCTGGAGAACAGACAGACAGACAGATGTACTTTATTGATCCTGAGGGAAATTGAGTTTCGTTACAGTCGTAACAACCAAGAATAGTGTAGAAATATAGCAATATAAAACCATCAATAATTAAATAATAATAAGTTAATCTTTGCAAGTGGAAATAAGTCCAGGACCAGCCTATTGGCTCAGGGTGTCTGACACTCCGAGGGAAGATTAGAAAAGTTTGATGGCCACAGGCAGGAATGACTTCCTGTGGTGCTCAGTGTTAGATCTCGGTGGAATGAGTCTTTGGCTGAATGTACTCCTGTGCCTAACTAGTACATTATGGATTGGATGGGATTCATTGTCCAAGATGGCATGCAACTTGGACAGCATTATCTTTTCCGACACCACCGTCAGAGAGTCCAGTTCCACCCCCACAACATCACTGGCCTTACGAATGAGTTTGTTGATTCTGTTGGTGTCTGCTACCCACAGCCTGCTGCCCCAGCACACAACAGAAAACATGATAGCACTGGTCACCACAGCCTCGTAGAACATCCTCACCATCGTCTGGTAGATGTCAAAGGACCTCAGTCTCCTCAGGAAATAGAGACGGCTCTAACCCTTCTTGTAAACAGCCTGAGTGTTCTTTGAGCAGTCCAGTTTATTGTCAATTCGTCTCTCCAGGTATTTGTAATCTTCCACCATGTCCACACTGACCCCTTGGATGGAAACAGGGGTCACTGGTGCCTTAGCCCTCCTCAGGTCCACCACCAGCTCCTTAGTCTTTTTCACATTAAGCTGCAGATGATTCTGCTCGTACCATGTGACAAGATTTCCACCATAGCTCTGTACTCAGCCTCATCTCCCTTGCTGTTCGACATAACTGCCTTCTCTCGACATTTACCCTGAATTACAAATATCTCTCTCATCACCTATTTTGTGGATGAACTGAACTTTCATTCTTTACCATCTGAAGACTCCAAGCCTTATTTTCCCCGAGCTCAATAGTTTGGGAATTATATTTACACACATATATACACATAACACTGTTAATCTTTGTTTAACTTGTTTAAGGAAACCTGGTGAGCTTGAGCTCCAGTACAAGTGAGAAAAATTAAAGCTGGAGTCTGCGGAAAGGCAGAGGCAGTTTGAGGCTAGAGAGGCAGAAAAACAGACAGAAAATTGTCTCAAAGTGTAATAAAGGGGAAGGCTTAGCATGCCTATTCTGCTTTGACAGCAGCTGATTATTTATTTATCTATGCTGCACCAATCATCGCCACTGGGCTATAAACGTGCAGGAGCAGTGTGTGGTTCAGTGCTTTGCTCAAGGACACAAACGCTGCCTTGGCTGAGGCTCAAAATCATGACCTTCAGATCGCTAGTTCAAAACTTTAACCAGCTGGCCACGCACCACACATTATGACCTAGAAAAGCAGGCTGTGCTCAAAGCTTATGAGTTGGTCCCAGAAGCATACAGGCAAAAGTTTAGAAATTTGAAGAAATCTGTGAACCAGACTTATATGGAATTTGCTTATGAGAAATTTGTGTGTATTGCCCACTGGTGCACATATAAAAATGTAAATGATGATTTTAACAGCTTAAAAGTGTTGGTTTTAATTGAAGAATTCAAAAAGTGCGTCCCTGATTACATAAAGACGTATTTAGATGGAAATGATGCTGCCACTATGCAGGAGTCTGCTAGATTAGCAGATCAGTTTGCTTTAACTCATAAGGTTATGTTTACCCTGAATAAGAGTTTCGAAAAGAGTAGCAGGGATAACCAGGGTAAACCAGAAATTAATGCTGGGATTTGTCACACTTGTCAAGTTTTGACTAAACCTTATCAGGTAATCCCAGTGGCCCCACTCCAGCCTATACCTGCATTCGGTGAACCCTTTTCCAAAGTTATAGTGGATTGTGTTGGCCCATTGCCAAAGACTAAAGCTGGCCATCAGTATCTGCTAACTATTATGTGTACTGCATCCAGATTCCCAGAGGCAATGCCTCTTAGAAATATTAAAGCTAAAAATGTGTCGAAGGCTCTTACTGAGTTTTTTTTTACTTTATTCGATTTGCCTCAAGAAATCCAGTCTGATCAAGGAAGTAATTTTTCATTTGGGTTATTCCAGCAGGTAGTTTATGAACTGGGAGCAAAACAAATTACATCGTCTACATACCATCCGGAATCACAAGGGGCTTTAGAAAGATTTCACTCTAGCCCCAAAACAATGATCAAGACATACTGTGTTGAAAATGGAAACGACTAGGATGAAGGAATACATTTGCTTTTGTTCGCAGTAAGAGAGTCGGTTCAGGATTCATTGGGCTTTACTCCATTTGAACTCATATTTGGTCGCAGAGTGAGGTGAGCTTTGACCTTGTAAAAGGAGCGGTGGATTGATGGCGATGTACATGTTAACTTGTTAGACTATGTTTTAAAGTTCAAAAATAAACTACACCAATTCTGTAGCCCAGCAAGACAAAACTTAAAGATTTCTCCAAAACAAAATGAAGTGTTGGTTTGATAAGCAGGGTTGCTAAAGAAAATACCGGGTGGGGGATAAGGTGCTTGCCTTATGTTGACGAATCCACTTCAGGTGAAATTCAATAGACCGTATGAAATAGTCTCTCAATTTAATGATGTGAATTATGTTATTACAACACACGACCGAAGTAAACAAACACAGCTGGTACACATGAATATGATAAAGCCTTATTTTGACAATCAGGCACCATCTGTGAGTGTTGTTGTCAAAATATATGAATCTGGCAACCCTGAGAATGAAACAATTGACTCGTCTGAGACTTTTCACAAGCCAAGTATGGTCCCAGTTAGGCTAATGAACTCGGTTGTTCCAGAAAATATTGATCTGCAGCCAAAGCAACAACAACAGCTGAAGGAATTAATTCTGAAGTTTAAAGATTTATTTCCCGATGTTCACAAGCAAACCACGGTCTCAGTACATGACGCAGATATTGGTCAAGCCAAACCGATTAAACAATACCCATATTGCATGAACGTAGAAAATGTAAATTGGCTGAGCAACTGTTGTAAGTGTGGAAACAGATTCAGTAGGTCTTAGAGGAGCGGATTATGGGAAGGTAAATGCAGTAACAAAAACAGATGCCTATTCGATCGCTAGGACAGATGATTGCATCGATAAGGTTGGAATAGCTAATTTCTTACAAAGATTGATCTGTTGACGGGGTATTTGTGTGTGTTCCATTGACAGACAGAGGTAGAGAAATTTCTGCATTTGTGACACCATCTGGGTTGTATGAATACAATGTTTTGACTTTTGGAAAGAAAAATGCTCCAGGAACATTCCAGAGAATGATTGATTTTGAAATTCGAGGGTTAGAACACACAGATGCCTATATTGATGTCTTTGTCACAGGGCGTGACACTTGGGAAGAGCATATCTCTGCAGCAGAAAAGCTGTTTGACAGGCTTTCCCATGCCAGCCTTACAGTTAACTTGGCTAAGAGTGAATTTGGCCATGCCTCTGTGACATGTCTTGGCTATGTTGTAGGTCAATGCAAGTTGGCTCCTGTTCAGGCAAAAGTCCAGGCAATTTCTCAGGTTCCTATTCTGACTGCTAAGAAGGCTCTTAGAAGGTTTCTGGGAATGAATGGATATTACCGTAAGTTCTGTAAGAAATTTGCTGCTGTCGCTCTTCCTCTGACTAATCTCCTGAAGAAGGGTGAAAAGTTTGTTTGGACTGAACCTTGTCAGGAGGCATTTGATCGATTGAAAGTTATTATTTGAGATTAGGCCAATCAATGTAGTATTCTCAGCAAATTTAATTAGCAGATTGGAGCTGTGGGTGGCAACACGAGTCATGGGTGCACAGAAAGTAAATGACAGGGCCAAACAGACAACCCTGTGGATTGTGTGTCCTGTGGGTCAGCGAGACAGAGGAGATGGAGCCCACTGTTACCACCTGCCGGCGATCTGACAGGAAGTCCAGGATCCAGCTGCACAAGGCAGGGTGAAGGCCGAGGTCTCTGAGCTCCTTGTCGATACTTCATGCCTTTGTATGGCTACTGCTCTGCCCATGACTGCAAGGAACTGCAGAGAACATCAAAGAAACAAGCCTCCACTCCATGGACTCTCCCTACACTTCCCCTCCCTTGGAAAAGCAGGCCATGTACACAACGAACCTCATAACCTGGACATTCTTGCTGCAAATCCGCTCCCACATTGGCAGAGAGATACAAAAGCCTTAAAGGTGTACCTGATGTACCACCAGGCTGAAGAATGGCTTCCTGTCTGTGGTTATAAGCCAAATGAATGATAAAATGGACTCGGCCTCACAATGCAACTCGACGTGACCCTGCACCATATGTCTATCTGCACTGCACTTTCTCTGCAGCCATAATGCTTTGTTACAGTGATTGTTCTGTTGTATATGAGCTCAATGTACTGTTGTAATGGATCGATCTGTGTGGATGGTACATCAGGCAAGATTTTCACTGTAGCTCAGTACGTGATGATAATAAACAAATTCCACACTTTAATTGTGTGGAGATATTAGACAGACTGAGCTTCTGCTCTGGAACCACAGAAGGAAACTGACCTGTTGTCATTTCTGTGGAAAGCAAATATATGGAAGATGCTTCAATCTCACATTACGATCTGCGGTAAATGGGATCAGGTGACCGGTGGTGGGTCTCCCATATTAATATCAGAACCAAGTTTAATAGCACCGGAATATGCCATGAAATTCGTTGTCTCTGCGGTAGCAGTAGAACCTAATTCTTAACAAAAGATTTTAACAATTGTGATTTAAAATAAGTATATATATAGTACAAAAATAGGAAAAAAATGTAATAAACTATTCTAATTGTGTGGAACTACTTGATCCGGATCTCACTGCGTTGTCTGAAGGGGACAAAGGTGAAGCTACACGGACACGTAGAGCAGTGACCCGCAGATGCTGCAGATCTGCAGAAAAACGTGAACAGGAAACGGGATCAGGTGACGGGTGGAGGGACTCCGACCTGAACCGATGACTCTGCTCCTCTCACCTCACACACTGCCCGACCCATCCGCCGCATTCCCCACATTATTCCATATTTACACCAGATACATGTCTACTTTTCCACACCATATCTACCCCGATCCCTTTCCCTCCACCCCCAGGTCACAGAGTCACGGGCTCGATTCCCATTCCCTTTTTCAAATACTGGGATCCCTGATTCAATCGCTAAAGATGCTGTGCATTTCAATGTGTTCACCTCTCAGTCCTCGACTCTCTAAATGACATTTAGAGTTATCACATTTGATCTTTCTTCAGGTTATGACCCCACCGCTCCAGGGATCAGTCAGGTGAATCTTCATTGCACTCTCTATAACAAATACTCTCTAACCTCTTTGTTCATCCTCTATGGAATTAATTTCCATCTTCTGCAGCCCCGTGTTGCCCCAACCACTCACCTCCCCCCCTTGTCACTATTTTCACCTTCCACCTCCCCCCTCACCTGGATCCACCTCTCACTCCCCAGCTCTTGCCCCATCCCCACCCCTCACCTCTTTTCTCTGATTATTTCCCGTCCACTCTCAGTCCAGAGGGAGAGTCTCGGCCCGAAATGTTGACGGTCCATTTCCCTCCACAGATGCTGTCCGACCCACTGAGTTCCTCCGGCAGTTTGTTCTTTGGTCTGTATAACCCGTGTTAATATGGGGAGCCGGATTTTACACCATATTGCAGGGTTAGGGTTAATGGACTTTTCGGTGAGACAAAAACATTAATCACGGGTTTCATCACTGAATCCAGTGTTGTGAGATGTAACGTCCCCTGTTATGTGTCCGGCTGTGCCGTGTTAGTGGAATGGGCAGCGTGGTGTTTGTCTCGATTCGGGTCACAACACCAGAATTGCCAGCGGGTAGTGTATTAGTCAACAGAAAACCTCTCGTCCCTGCAGTCTTTGTCTCCTGGTAAACTCAACACCCTGACAGTGTGGACCATAGCTACCCCTTCCTCTCAGAGTCAGGGAATCACTCAGACAGCTGATCGCTGAGAGGAATTATATTTATCGGTCATTAAAGTTCGCCCAGATTCGTTTGGACGGATTTGATGTGGAGTTCGGGGTGTCACAGTGAAAGGGCCGGACTGTTGAACTCTCTCCATTGTCCAAACATCCTTCCAGGTGAGGCGACACTTCACCTGTGAATCTTCCGGGGTCGCCTGTTGTGTCCGCTGCTCCCGATGCGGCCGCCTCGACACTGGTGACACCGGCTGCTCCGCAGTTGTGCCGGGTAGGAATGTTTTTTAACGGGTGTCGATATTTTTCTTCCCATTTGTGCGAGAGGGGTGGGTTTTGGGGGTTGATGATAGGGATGCCGTCCTTTTTGATGCGTGGGGTGGGGAGGGAGTTTCATTTTTTTCTCTCTCTGAACGACTTTCATGCTTTCATTGTTTCGTGGTTCTCTGGAGAAGAAAAAAACTCAGCTTTATTTATGAATACCTGCTTTGATAATAAATTAACCTTTGAACTCTCCACTCCGAGCGGGACTTCCCGGTGTCCAAACATTTCAATTCCGATTCCCATTCCCGTTCCGACGTGTCATCCCATCCCTTGCCAAGATGAGGCCACCCTGAGTGTGCAGGATCAGCAACTTATATTCCGTCTGGGTGCCCCCACCCAACCTGAAGGCATGAATATCGATTTCCCCTTCCGGTGAACAAATTTACCTCACACCCCTCCCTCCCACTCCCTCTCATCCTCTCTGTCTTTGTACGTCCTCTCACCTGCTTATCACTTCACTCTGGGTCCACTGCTCCATCCCTTTCTCAATATATTGAAGTGTACCTGTGAGTATCGATACTCAAAATATCCTCACACGTCAGGTGTTACATGGTTCGACCTTTATACATCCTGTTTAGTGTTTAAATATATAAAAAGTTAAAGAAGCTTGAATCTTTACATAAATTATTATCGCAACTATACGAATAGAAAATATTGTATTTTGGAAGTGACAAATGTTAACGGGAGGAGAGCAACCATTTGGGAGGTTTGGAAATGCATTTCATCTCGTTCATTGCCTCACTAAATTACTCTTTTCTTATCAACACAAAGAGAAAAAGAGCCTCTTTTCAATCAACTACAGTTGGTGGAGCGAGGCCAAGGAGTTAATCAGCTACTAATGATATGAAATGACGTAAAACTAGCTTGTCGCCTAGAATTTTTTTTTCCATTTGGCTTCCAAAACAAAACTAAATTTATCCAGGTGTAGAAGAAGATTTTGGATGATTACCTTGAATATTTCATCAATATCAGGCCGAAGATGAGCGAGCAGTGAATTTTTCTTTCATTGTTTTCGACTTTTAAACTTGGGTTTCGATGCTCATTCCGTGCTTAATATAGCTGCTTCCTGGTATCCAATGGTGCCCATTGGAAAGAGCGGAAGAATGCTCACATTTGTGTACAGGTATTTCCCAGCTTCCTTGGACAATGGGTCAAGCGAGAAGGAATTTCACAAATACCTAAATTAAAAACAGTCACAGCTCCAGGATTTCACCAAAAACCATCAAATATCCTAATGTTATTAGTGGTATTTTTCCCCACCAGCCAACACCCCCGCTTCCGTAAAATTCCCTCTATTTAATATCCGGGGTTGTTAAATTCCGTACTTGCTTATTTTGACTTTTTTACAGAGGTGTCGGCGGGGCTCTCCGGTGAGCTCTGGTAGCACTGCAGCCCTGAATGTATGAGACAGTACAGTGTTAAATGCAAAACCCTGAACAGTGTCAATGATCAGAGGGATCTTAGACTCCAAGTTCATCACTCCCTGAAAGAGACTGCACAGATTGATCGGGTGGTTAAGAAGGCAAATGGCATGGTTGTCTTTATTAGTTGAAGCACTGAGTTCAAAACTCATGAAGTTGTGTTGCAGCTTTGTAAAACTTGTTAGACCACATCTGGAGTGTTTCATACAGTTCTGGTCGCCCCCATTCTCGGAAGGATGTCGGGGCTTTGGAGAGGGCGCAGAAGAGGTTTACCAGGACACTGCCTGGATTAGAGGGCATGAGCTATAACGAGAGACTGGAAAAACTTGTGTTGTTTTCTCCAGAGCGGCGCAGGCTGGGGTGAGACACCGGTGTCGTCACTCAAGGACACACACGCAGACTCAGCCCAGGCTCGAACTAGCAACCTTCAGATCACTAGACCAACGCCTTAACCACTTTGCCACGCGCCAACACATGTGATAGTAGAACAGTAAAGAAAGCACAACGTTTCCCTTTAAATTATCCTGGTACCAATTTGTCTGTTATTCCTGGAAATGTGTTCAGTAGAGTTGCTGCTAACAAGGTTTTAAAGAATAATCTCAGGAATAATCGATGTTACGTATGAGGAGCATTTGATGGGTCTGGACCTGTGCTCAATGGAGTTCAGAGGCATGGTGGGGGTGGTGGGAAGGATGTATGGTTAAGTAAACCTACCGAATGCTGAAAAACCTGGATACAGTGGACATGGAGAGGATGTTTCCATTAGACGGAGAGTCTGTGATCTGGCAGCACGTTCTCAGAATAAAGATGCTTCCCCTTAAAACTCAGATGAGAATTTTTTTTTTGCCAAAATATGTCTGATCTGTGGAATTTGTTGCCACAGAGGTTGGTTGAGGCTGCGATTTGGGTATATTTATGACAGAGATTAATATATTCATGATTGCTAAGTAGCTTCAGGGTTACGGGAGGAAGACAGGAATATGGTGTTGGAATAAAAATCAGCCGTGATTGAATGGTGGGCAGACCAGATGGATCGAATCACCTAATTCTGTTCCTGTGTCTTATGTCTTACCATGACTGAATGATGGCTCCTTCTTATCCCATATCATTCTGTGACCTGTGAGGGACAATAAAAGATTGTTCACTGAGATCATTAAATCTGCCTTCAGTGTTTAAATTTCAGTGAGTTTTGTTTTTAGTAACATTAAGCAGAAATGTTTAGTTCTCCTTTTCATTATTAATGTGCTTCATTGTCTCTCTGGTTAAAGTTAGACCTGTGGTGAGAGATTTATTGGAAGAAAAACCCCAACTGGAGGCAAACCACGACTGAAGACCAGGGAACAGCAACAAGTGAACCAGCCCGAGGACTGAGAGCACCGAATGGAGAGGACCCATCTGACTCGGAGATTCCATTGATTCAGTCAGGAGAAAGTTTGGTGAGTCTCATTTACTCAAAGACTGGTCCTTTAGACATTACATACCTGTACAAAGGAAGGTAGGAAATAGTTGGAGTGAGACTAAATGTGCCCAGAATGGAGAGGACCCATCTGACTCGGAGATTCCATTGATTCAGTCAGGAGAAAGTTTGGTGAGTCTCATTTACTCAAACACTGGTCTTTTAGACATTACATACCTGTACAAAGGAAGGTAGGAAATAGTTGGAGTGAGACTAAATGTGCCCAGAAGAACCAGTTATGCCTCTGTCAGACCCAGTTGCAATCACTCCAGGTCTGGTAATGTGCTTCCAGCAGCCCAGCCCTTTGAAACCACTCCCATTCCCTCACAGTGGTTACTCAGTTCAAGATCTTGCATCCTCTGATGTTGCTTTTGGTCAGTTCTGAGTGGGGAGAGGGAAAGAGAGGGGAGTATTTATGCTGAGTGTCTTTCAAAAACAGTATTTGTTTGAACTTGCTGCAAACTCTCTACTCATACCCTGTACTTTCTCAACCAGATTATTGACATAGATGACAAGTAGCAATGGGCGTAACCTCAGGGAACGTCACTAAGTACGGGACTCGAATCCAAGAAACAGCCTCTCACCTTCACCCTCTGCTCCTACCACCCAGCCATTCCCAGACCCTGGGGCTCTGTAACAAACTCAATGTTAACAGGAAGATTAGTCAGTGATTAAGATGAAGAGAGAATTGTGGTCTCCTGAAAGGACACGCGAGCTGAACTGTCTGATCCAGTGGACCAGATCCACCCTCGCTGACAACGTAATTTACCCCTTGCCCATCCACCCAGGTCATGTTACTTCCGATCACCCACAGTACCCCAACCACCCTCCGTCCCGCCAGTGGCCCCACACCCTTCTGACCATTCACCCCACACCGACACATGGACAGGCCCCCTTCACCCACATCCACCCTCCCAGCTTGGGGAACCAGAGCAAACTGATCCCACAATCTTGACTCAGTGCAATACTAAATCCAGGGATGCAAGACTGGAGAGCCCGGAGCCTCCAGCTGTCCGGCTCGGTCCCGGCCCTTTCCCAATGCAACCAGTCCTCGATTTACACAAACCGGAGATTAACACCTTCCTGACCGTCACCTGAACAGGAGAAACACCCGCATCACCTGGGGTTGAGCTGCAGTTGGTCCCCGTATGTGTTAAAACTCCCCGCTGTCGGATATGGAGACCAGAATCGTATGCAGTAAAACCACATAACAATTACAGCACGGAAACAGGCCATCTCGGCCCTTCTAGTCTGTGCCGAACGCTTACTCTCACCTGGTCACACCGACCTGTAGTCAGCCCGTAATCCTCCATTCCTTTCCTGTCCGTATACCTATCCAATTTTTTAAAAATGTCAAAATCGAACCTGTCTCTACCGCTTCCACTGGAAGCTCGTTCCACACAGTTACCACTCTCTGAGTAAAGAAGTTACCCCTCGTGTTACCCCTAAACTTTTGCCCCTTAACTCTCAACTCATGTCCTCTTTTTTGAATCTTCCCTACAATCAATGGAAAAAGCCTATCCACGTCAACTCTATCAATCCCCACATAATTTTAAAGACCTCTATCAAGTCCCCCTCAACCTTGTACGCTCCAAAGAATAAAGACCTAACTTGTTCAATCTTTCTCTGTAACTTAGGTGCTGAAACCCAGGTAACATTCTAGTAAATCTCTGTACTCTGTTGACATCTTTTGTATAATTTGGTGACCAGAACTGTGTACAATACTCCAAATCTGGCCTCACCGATGCCTTGTACAAATTTAACATTACATCCCAACTCCTGTACTCAATGCTCTGATTTATAAAGGCCAGCATACCAAAAGCTTTCTTCACCACCACATGAGATTCCACCTTCAGGGAAATATGCACCATTATTCCTAGATTTCCTCACACTGTCTACAAACTTTCTCTATTTCTGAACTAACCTCCTCTCTCCTAGTCTCTTCAATTTGATTGCCCCCCCCCCCATTCATTCTAGTTTGAAGTCTCCCCAGTAGCCTTCGCAGATCTCCCCACTAGGGTATTGGTCCACCTCGGTTTCAGGAGCAACCCGTCCTTTTTGTACAGATCACACCTGCCCCAAAAGAGGTCCCAATGATCCAGAAACTTGAATCCCTGCCCCCTGCTCCAATCCCTCAGCCACGCATTTATCCTCCACCTCATTCCATTACTACTGTCACTGCCGCGTAGCACAGGCAGTAATCCCGAGATTACTATCTTTGCGGACCTTCTTCTCAAATCCCTTCCTAACTCCCTATATTCTCCTTTCAGGACCTCTTCCCTTTCCCTACCTATGTCATTGGTACCTATATGTACCACGACCTCTGGCTCCTCACCCTCCCACTTCAGGATATCGTGGACGTGATCAGAAACATCCCGGACCCTGGCACCTGGGAGGCAAACTATCATCCAGGTCTCCTGACTCCGTCCACAGAATCGCCTATCTGACTCCCTAACTATTGAGTCCCCTATTGCTACTGCCTTCCTCTTCCTTTCCCTACCCTTCTGAGCTACAGGGCCGGACTCTGTGCCGGAGGCACGGCCGCTGTTGCTTCCCCCAGGTAGGCTGCCCCCCCCCCAACAGTATTCAAACAGGAGTACTTATTGTCAAGGGGTACAGCCACTGGGGTACTCTCTAGTACCTGACTCTTCCCCTTCCCCTTCCTAACCGTGACCCACCTGTCTGCCTCCCGTGGCCCTGGTGTGACCACCTGCCTGTAACTCCTCTCTATCACCTCCTCGCTCTCCCTGACCAGACGAAGGTCATCGAGCTGCAGCTCCAGTTCCCTGACACGGTCCCTTAGGAGCTGCAGCTCGGCGCACCTGGCGCAGATGTGAACGTCCGGGAGGCTGGGAGACTCCGGGACCTCCCACATCCGACACCGAGAACAGCAAGCTGCCCTCACACTCATAATTCCCAGCATGGAACTGTAATCTCACGGTGGATTTGTTCGGTGACTTGTGAACATACGTGATTAATGACCCTGCAACTGGGGACTGAATAAATAGTCTGACAACTCAAATCATACACACCAATCTCCTTGCCTTTCTCCCTCACCCCAAGCTACTTACCCCATTTCCCTCACCACACCCTCCTCACAGTTCCTCTTCCTCATAGGGCCCTCTACTCCAGCCCTCCCTTCTTGCTCCCTCTCTCCCTCACTGTCTCAATTTTCCCTCACCCCTTCCTCATCATCGCCCCTCTCAATCATCCTTGCTTCCTCACCACCTCTCCCCTCCCCCTTCCCTCTTCTCAATCCGCCTCAGTTACACTGCTACTTGACCAGTCTCCCACTCTCTTTCACCACTTTCCTCATGCTCTGCTTCTCTATCACCACTCTCTCTACTCCTCTATTAACAAATCGTACTCCTCTCTCGTCTCTCTTCATCTCTTCACTCTCTCATGCCTCTCTTCATTTCTCTCACTCTCTCCCCTTCTCCCCTTCTATCCACTCTGTTTCTCTTCCTTTTCCATTCTCTCTCCCATCCCACAATCCCTGTCCCTACCCCTATCATCCGCCACCTCACTCTCAATCTCAGTCACCCTCTGCCTTCCCATCTCCATCTCCTCCTCTCTCGCGCACCCTCTCACCTCAATCAAACTCCTCTCTCACTCAGTCACCTCTACCAGTCTGTAACTGCCTCCATTTCCAGCTCTCTCCCTCTCTATCTCTCTCCCTACATCCCACCCTCCCCCCTCTCTCAAACACTCTCCCTGCTGGCTCCTGTATCCCACACTGTCTTCCCCTCTTTCTCACCCTCTAAATCTACCACTCACCCCACGCGTTCTCCCTCTTCGCTTCCTGTCAGTCCTCCTCCTCCTCCTCCCCCTCTCTCCCATCACACCCCGCACTCTCCACCCCATCCCATACAGTGGTATGCAAACGGCTGGGCACCACTGGTCAAACTTCCTGTTACTGTGAATAGTTAAGTGAGTAGAAGGTGAACTGGTCTCCAAAAGTCATAAAATTAAAGACAAAACATTCTTTTTACATTTTAAGCAAGATTAGTGTATTATTAAAAACACAAAATGCTGGCAGAACTTAGCAGGCCAGACAGCATCTATGGGAGGAGGTCGTAACGTGGTTTCAGGCCGAAACCCTTCATGAGGAGTTTAGTGTATTATTTCTGTTTTGTACAATTTTAGTGAAAAAAAGGGAAAGGAGCACCATCGAAAAGTCTGGGCAGCCCAGGAGATTTGAGCTCTCAGTTAAATTTTACCAAGGTCTCAGACCTGAATTAGCTTGTTAGGACAATGGCTTGTTCACAGTGATCGTTAGGACAGGACAGGTTATGCAAATCACAAAGCTTTATAAATACCCTGACTCCACAAACCTTGTCCGAACAATCAGCAGCCATGGGCTCCTCTAAGCAGCTGCCTAGCACTCTGAAAGTTAAAATAAATGATGCCCAAGCAGCAGGAGAAGGCTATCAGAAGATAGCAAAGTGTTTTCAGGTAGCCGTTTCCTCAGTTTGTAATGTATTTAAGAAATGGCAGTTAACAGAAACGGTGGAGGTCAAGTTGATGTCTGGAAGACCAAGAAAACTTTCCGAGAGAACTACTCGTAGGATTGCTAGAAAGGCAAATCAAAACCCCTGTTTGACTGTAAAAGACATTCAGGAAGATTTAGCAGCCTCTGGAGTGGTGGTGCACTGTTCTACTGTGCAGCGACACCTGCAGAAATATGACCTTCATGGAAGAGTCATCAGAAGAAAACCTTTCCTGCGTCCTCGCCACAAAATTCAGCGTCAGAGGTTTTTCTGACATTGAGGGAGAGGTTGTTTTCTCGACACCAGAAAGATGTTGTTTAGACCTCAGACAGAGTCAGCAATCAAATGCTTGAGCATGGTGCGATGAATGTGTTGAGCTATGGAATCACAATGCAAGAAGCATCGTAGGAAAGCCAGATGAGCCCAGGGCATGGAATTGTGATATCGTAGGCATTACTGGGAATTGGTTGCACCCAACAGTCTGAGGGATGTAGAGGAACAAATTTGTAGAGAGTTCACAGACTACACCAAGAAACAATAGTTGATATAGTAAGTGATTTTAACTTTCCATATATTGACTGGGACTCCCATACTGTAAAAGGACTAGATGGGGTAGAGTTTGTCAAATGCTCCTTAATCAGTACGTAAAACATCCGGTGTAGAAGTGTGCAATAAGCTGTTGGGAAACGATCCAGGGCTGGTGACAGAAATTAGTGTATGGGAACACTTTGTGTCCAGTGATCATAATGCCATGAGATTCCAAGTAAGTACCGAAAAACAGAGGTCTGGACCTCTCTTGAGATTCTAAATTGGAGCAAGATCAATTTTTATGGTATTTGCAAGGATTTGACAAGTGTGGACTGGGACAGGCTGTTTTCTGGCAAAGGAGTACTTGGTAAGTGGGGGTTCTTCAGAAGTGAAATTTTGAGGGTGTAGAGTTTGTATGTGCCTGCCAAAATAAAAGTTGAAAGGTAACTGGTGCAGGGAACCTTTGTTTTCAAGAGGTAGCAAGGCCCCGGATATTTTGTTCCTCCAAATTACTCAGGCTGTTGGGTGCTACCAAGACACATTAATGGCTACAATATCATAATTCCACACCCTGAGCTCATCTGACTTTCTTCAGTTGTCTTCTGTTGGTTTCGAAAAGCTTCCCAATGTTTTTTGCTCTATTATTTGCCCTCCCTTTGGCTTTTATGTTGGCTTTGGCTTCTCATTTCACAGTTGTGTCCTCCTGCCTTTCCAATGCTTCCACTTCTTTGGGATGTGTCTATCACTCAGCTCCCGAGTTGCTCCCAGAAACTCCAGCCATTGCTGCTCCGTCGTCACTCCTACCGGATTCCCCTTCCAGTCCAGCTTCTCTGTCACAGAAACATGAAGAAGGTCAGAACAGAAACAAGCCCACTCTGGATGATCAGAATGGTAATCTATACGGGACTCAAAATAGATGGCGGAGGTTTTAAATAGTAGTTTTGCATCCGTATTTGCTGAGGAGATGGACACAGAGTCGATAGAGGTGAGACAGGGCAGCATCAACTTCATGGACCCTGTACAGATTACAGAGGTGGAGGTGTTTGCTGCCTTAAGGCAAATTAGCATGGATCAATCCCCAGGGCCTGACAAGTTGTTCCCTGGGACCCTGCGGAAGACAAGTGCAGGAATTGTCGGGGTCCAAGCAGAGATATTGAAATCATCCTTCGTGACAGTTGAGGTACTGGAGGATTGGAGGACAGACAATGTTGTTCCACTGTTCGAGAAGGGCTCTTAAGGAGAAACGAGAAAATGTGATGTTAGTGAGCTTGACATCAGTAGTGGGAAAGTTATTAAAACATATGTGCAGGAGCCGGATATATAAGTATTTGGATCGATGTGGACTGATTAAGGATAGACAGCATGGCTTTGGGCATGGTAGGTCATGTCTAACCAGTCTCTTGAGGAAGTTATCAGGAAAGTGGATGAAAGCAAGGCAGTGGATGTTATCTACATGGACGTTAGCAAGGCACTTGACAAAGTCTCGTATGGGAGGTTGGTAAAGAAGGTTCAGTCACTCAGCATTCAAGACGAGATAGTAAATTGGATGAGACACTGTCTTTGGGAGAAGCCAGAGTGTGATAGCAGATGGTTGCCTCTCTGACTGGAGGCCTGTGTCTAGTGGTGTGCCACAGGGATCAGAGCTGGATCTGTTGTTGTTTGTCATCTATATCAGTAGTCTGGATGATAAGATGGTTAGGTATCAGCAAATTTGTGGATGAAACCGAGACTGGAAATTCAGCGGACTGCGAGAAGACTATCATGGCTTGCAGTGCGAACTGGACCAGGTGGAAATATGGCTTGAGAAATGGAAAACAGAATTCAATGCAGACAAGTGCGAGGTGTTGCATGTTGGTGGGACCTACCAGGGTGGGTCTTACGCAGTGACTGGTCGGACATGGAGGAGTGTTGTCGAGGAAAGGGATCTGGGAATACAGGTCTATATTTCACTGAAAGTGGTGTCACAGTTTGATAGGGACGGAAAGAAAGATTTTGTCACATAGTCCTTCATAAACCAAAGTACTGAATGGTATGTTATGTTGACTTTGTACAAGACATTGGTGAGGCCTAATTTGGAGTATTGAGTGCAGTTTTGGTCAGCAACCTACAGGAAAGATGTAAAGACTTTGAAAGAGTTCAGAGAAAATTCACAAGGATGTTGCCAGGTCTGGACGACTTGGGTTATAAGGAGAGATTGAACAGGCCAGGACTTCTTTCCTTGGAATGTAGAAGATTGAGGGGAGATTTGATGGAGTTATATGACTATTTAGAGGTTTATAGATAGTGTAAATGCAAGCTGGCTTTTACCACTGAGATGGGGTGCGACTACAACCAGAGGCCATGGGTTAAGGGTGAAAGGTGAAATGTTAAGGGGAACATGAGGGGAAACTTCTGCCAGGTGAGTTTCCAAAGAGATCACCAGCTCGTAACCCAGCATGGATGGAAAGCGTGTAGGGGAACCGGCTGGATTCGAACTCAGGACCTTTCGTCCCGAAGTCTGGCTTTGATGCCACTACGCCACCAGCCAGGTCAGGAGATATTGACATGGCATTGAAACTGTGGCACTTTAAATTAACATTACATAAAGGAAAACCCCAGCTACACGTCAACAAAGGCTATTTGTGTGAGAGGGTTTCTGTTACTGTGGGGCCAGGCACCCTTTCAGCTCAGTGGGAAGAGGGAATAATTCAAATGGACAGAGTCAAACAGAGCCAAGTCACAGATTGGAGATGGCATAAGTGCCCCATTCTTACAGAACATCAGAGGGTTTGAGGGTCGTTCCAGATACCAGCACTGTGCCCAGTTTGAAGGAGAATTCGCTCTCCAATGTGTTGGACCTTACTGTAACAGTGTGATGTCAGATCACACCTTGGCAACTCAAGTGATCTCATCTCAAATGTTGTCCTTCACCCACTGATGGATTTTTAAATCTTTTTACAGGTTAAAATCGACAAGGGATTTGTCTATGGGAATTCAAACACAACACACCAGTTGTGCTGTCTCTGTCTAGATATTTAAGGAGCAAGAGATTCAACCAGCCATCCTTCCTGCTCAGACTGTGGGGAGGGATTCACTCGGGCATCTGACCAACTGACATGTCCGTCATTTTACACAGGGGAGAGGCCGTTCACCTGCTCAGACTGTGAGAATGGATTCACTCGGTAATCTCAACTGAAGGTTCACGTTGGGCAAGGTCATTCATCTATTCTGTGTGTGGGAAGCGGTTCAGTCGGTTTTCCCACCTGTGGACACACCAGTCAGTTCACACTGGTCATCTGCTGAATTTGTGGGGATGGATTCTCTCGGTCATCTGGCCTAATGGCTCACCAGCGAGTTCACACCGGGCAGCGGCTGTTCGCCTGCTCAGAATGTGGGAAGGGATTCACTTGCTCATCTAAACTGAAGGTACATCAGCGTGTTCACACTGGGGAGAGGCCATTCACCTGCTCAGACTGTGGGAAGGGATTCACTTGCTCATCCACACTGAAGGCACACCAGCGAGTTCACACTGGGGTGTGGCCGTTCACCTGCTCAGAATGTGGGAAGGGATTCAGTCAGTCATCTGATCTACAAAAACACCAGCGAGTTCACACTGGGGAGAGGCCGTTCATCTGCTCAGACTGTGGGAAGGGATTCAGTCATTCATCCACCCTACACAGTCACCAACGAGTTCACACTGGGGAGAGGCCATTCACCTGCTCAGAATGTGGGAAAGGATTCAGTCATTCATCGACCCTACACAGACACCAGCGAGTTCACACTGGGGAGAAGCCATTCACCTGCTCAGAATGTGGGAAGGGATTCACTCAATCATCTGATCTACAAAACCACCAGCGAGTTCATACTGGGGAGAGGCCGTTCACCTGCTCAGTCTGTGGGAAGGGATTCACACAGTCGTCCAAACTATTGGCACACCAGTCAGTTCACACTGGGGAGCGGCCGTTCACCTGCTCAGACTGTGGGAAGGGATTCACGCTGTCATCTAATCTACTGAGACACCAGCGAGTTCACACTGGGTAGAGGCTGATCACCTGCTCAGACTTTGGGAAGAGATTCTCTCGGCCACCTCCACCAAATGTGCATCATTGTCAAGTCAAACTGGAGTTTCAGGAAGGTATTAAGAAAGAGCAAGAATTCACTGGCAGAAAGGACGGAACCTGCTGCCTGAGGGTGGTTTCTCCCAGAACATTTGGGCAGAACCCGCAGCGTCACAGTAGCAGTCCGAGAGCAGCGTCACATCGCCAGCCAGGAGCAGCGTCACAACCCACGGTAAGATGCCGAACTTTAAATAATTGTTGAGACTGTTTCAGGGAAAGGAGCACTGCTGTCACTGCGTTTGGGTTAACTCCGCCATCGGGATCATCGCACACAGGCACTTCTTGAAAATGGCGCGAGGCTTAAGAAGAGCTCGCAAACGTTCGAGAGGGTTCACCCAGTTTGGAACCATAACGGTCCAGTAGAGAAACGGAGGTGCAGGTCCGAAATCGTCTCCGAAGTCTGACAGGCAGCCAGTTTTTCACCTGATCCTAATGCTAATGCTAATGCTACTGCCACTGCCTTCTGACTTATGACTATCCTTGACTAGACTAATGACTGACTTACCGCTGATTATTTATGACTACTGACTAATAATTACCAACTGCCACACTTGCGAAAATAAAAATAAAAAAGGAAAAAGAAGGAAAGTTTTTTGGTCATTGAGTGGAATCGTTAAAACCTTCGGGTAGGCGTATTCAGTCCCTTTCAAGTGGGGAAGCTGCACATGGGAGCAAGAACTCCGACTTGACAGTGAAAAACTGGTTGACAGTGAAAATACTGCTTGACCAGGAAACAGAAATCTGGGAGCTTTGAGCTGGAACAGCAAGAGCAATAACCTGGAGTCCTGAAGAAGGAAGGAAATCAAGTTCAGATAAAACAACATCAAAGCATCACTAAAAAGTTGTACTCTCACCTGTGAACAGCCTGCAGACGGAATCAAACATGTCTGATCAAGCTATTGGGAAATCAGTTGAGCAACTCAAGCTGGAGAGAATGACAGCAAAAAGATTGTTTTCTCGTCTGGCCAACAGCATTACCAGGACCTATGAAGACATGTCTGAAGAGGAGCTCAGAGTGAGTTTCAATAAACTCACAATAGAAGCCGAGAGAGTCATGGAAGCCAATGACGATGCGGAGGCCGGACTCACTGCAGAACGGGAGGCGGAGCTGAACACAGAGAAAGTAGCTGTGTCAACTGAACAGCAAAAAGCCGACCTGGCAAAGACGGCAAATGAGTGTGAGTTGAAACTAAAGGAAATCAGAAGGCTGATCCAGGAGACTCTTTTGACCAACTTTGGAAATGTTGAGTTGCTCACAGTACTACAAGCAGCAGAGGATGAATGTGAAGACGTCGCTGCTGTACAACCCGATGGCCACCAGGGGTCGTATGGCTTCATGCTTAACCACCTGCAAGGACTGGTAATGACAGCAAAGGTGTTGGGAACGATGGATCCCGCCAGGGGATCGGAAGCACCTTCAGAGTCGCCTAAAGGGGCTCGAACTCAACGTCCCCAAGTTGGTTTCCAAGAAGGCCCACTTCATACAGGCAAGGAGAAAGGAGGATGCTGAAAGACTAACACCGACAGCATTGGGCTTTTCCTCCAATTTTCCCACGCCAGCCATCAGACTGAAACCGACGGCCCTTCCCAAGTTTCCTGGCAGCAGGCGTGATTTTCACAGGTGGAGAAAGGACTGGGAAACACTAGAGGCAGGGAGAGCCGACCGGTTCAAGAGAGGTGAAAAAGGTTCAACTGCTGGACAGTCTTGACAACAAAGTCAGAAGAGACCTTTGCCTCAATACTTATAAAACTGCAGATGACATCTTTCGTGTTCTAGAAAACCGCCATGGAAATCGAGCGTGGAAATCGGAAGTGGGATAGTATCGGCGCAGCATGCGAGCCAAAATGTGGGGGTTGCGGCTGCGGAAACTGCCAGCCGGGCGGCAAAGGAATGACTCTTGCTGAAGAGAGGGAACGTATACAAATTCATATAAAATCAAAGCAATGGTGATAAGGGAGAAAGAAAGGCACGAACATTGACTTCTCTAACTTCCGTTAATGCGCCTCCTCCCCTTCTTACCCCATCCCTGACATACTTAGTTGCCCATCACTCTGCCTGTTCTCCATCTCCCTCTGGTGCTCCCCTCCCCCTTTCTTCCTCCCTAGGCCTCCTGACCCATGATCCTTTCCCTTCTCCAGCTCTGTATCACTTTTGCCAATCACCTTTCCCCCTTTCAGCTTCACTCCGCCCCCTCCGGGCCTCTCCTATCATTTCGCATTTCCCCCTCCCCCTCCTACTTTCAAATCTCTTAGTATCTTTCCTTTCTATTAGTTCTGATGAAGGGTCTCGGCCTGAGACGTCGACAGTGCTTCTCCCTATAGATGCTGCCTGGCCTGCTGTGTTCCACAAGCATTGTGTGTGTGTTGTTTGAATTTCCAGCATCTGCAGATTTCCTCGTGTTTGCACAATATACGAAGGATACTTCACATTATGGATCATATATACAAAGAAAATTCAAAGCAATAGTGATAAGCGTGTACGCTGAAAAGGCATTTGATTCGGTTAATTGGAATTTTCTTTACAGAGTTTTACATAAATTTGGTTTCCATAACAATTATTAAAACTATACAGGCACTATATGATAACCCTACCGCTAGGATTAAAATCAATGGATATTTATCAAATAGTCTTACCCTGGAAAGGGGCACAAGACAGGGTTGTGCATGGTCAGCACTACTCTTCGCATTATATCTGGAACCATTAGCTCAATACATCAGACGAAATGGGGAATTACTAGTAAAGGGACAGAGCATAAATTGGCTTGTTACATGGATGACATTTTGATCTATCTAGGGCAACCAACATACTCTTTACCTGATTGATGCAATCCTTTGAACAATATGGTCAATTATCAGGATACAAGATCAACACAGATAAAACCCAATTACTTTCATATTACTATAGCCCACCAAGAGAAATTGAAAGTTGATACCCCTGGGCATAGCAAACAGAGTCTTTCAAATATTTGGGCATCATTATCCCAAAAGATTAGACAACATTATCAGAATGTAATTATCAGCCTTTATATAAAAAAAAAACATTAAGGAATATATAGCAAGATGGAACCTGATTCCTTTCTTTTAGTTTCAGTTCAAGGATTGAGTCTATTATAATGAATATACTGCCCAGACTGTTATAGCTCTTTCAGCCCCTACCAATAGAGATTAATCAAAATCAATTCCATGAATGGAACAAGATGTTATCAAGGTATATTTGGCAAGGTAAAAGGCCTAGAGTTCATCTCAAAACTTTGCAATTAGCAAAGGAAAAGGGTGGATGCGGCCTAACTTCTCTTCGAGGTTATTACTTTGCAGCACAGTTGAGAGCTGTGATATGCTGCAGCAACCCATCATATGACGCTCAATGGAAAAACATTGAGGAGTGGGTACTTCCATTCCCCATACAAGCAATTTTGGCTGATAATAACTTGCAAAGGTACATAAATACTATTGATAATCCATGGGTGAAATTGACTCTTAAAATATGGCAAACTACTATAAAAGAATATAATCTAGAGGGAGATACTGCAATTTTTCAATGGTGTGCATATGACTCGGATTTTACACCAAATAAATTGGATGCTAGATTTAAGGACTGGACAGCTAAAGGAATAATAGTTCTTTGCAACATAATGAAAGAAGGAACACTGTTCAGCTTTGAAATGCTGAAAGAGAAACATTTAGAAAAACAAGATTTTTATCAATATTTATAGATGCGACAGTATGTAAATAGGATGCTTAAAATTTTAAGCAAGGCAAGCACATGCATGATAGAGCTAGTTAGAAAAACATATAATTCAGATAACGGTAGTAGAATTATTTCAAGCATGCATAAGGGTTTGTCAAATCTTAAAACATATTTGACTTCATACATTAAAACAAAATGGGAGAAGGAAGGAGGGATAATTATATCTAAGGAAGAATGGACAATAATATGGAGTTATCAATGGAAGTGTACCAGTTCTCAGAAATGGAGGAAGTTCGGATGGAAAAACTTGATAAGATATTTTATTACACCCTCTTAGAAATCCCATTATGATAGTAACCTCGCTGTTTGCTGGAGAAACTGTGGAAATCGAAATGCAAATCATCATTATATTTTTTGTGACTGCCCTGTTATCAAAGACTATTGGAGGGGGATACACAATGCCGGACATGGCATCTTTAAATGTGAAATACCCTTGGGGAGTAAGACCATATATTTTGGATATATACCTCAAAAATGGTTGAAAAAAGATAAATATTTAATGAATATATTGTTGGCGGCTGGTATAAAGACTGTTACTAGGAAATGGTTATCACAGGAGAGCCCAACTTTAAATGCATGGATGGAAATTACAATGGACATTTACAAAATGGGGAAGATAATCATAATCTGGAACAAATTGATTCATACTGGAAAAAAATGGTTTAACTACATAATGCCTCATAGGCCTGCTTTTATTCTCACAAATCAATGAATATATTGTAAAAAAAGATCACTCCCTACTTGTACATAGTTTTTTTTTCCTTTTGCTTGTTTTTTCTTTCACTCTTTTCTATAAGTGTATACCTCAGATAAATTCTATGCGGAGATTTATGGCATACATGATTATATGATATATATCTACAATGTCTGAAATACATCTTCTGGAAATGTTTGATGATGAACTTCAATAAAAAAACAAGAAAAAACAGTCAGATACAACTTTTAAGTATATATTTTCATCAAAAATGAACAGGATTCAGCACTCCACGTGTGTATTTGCAATCGTGATAAGAAATACAGACCAGAAAACTTAAATGAGAGGCCAACTCAGAACAATAAATCATCACTCTGGAAAAAAACATTAACCAGTGGAATGAGTCTGACCCTCCACGGGAGACATCCCAACGATCTGAGCAGACTAGATGGTGACAAGGAAGCCTCGAGCACCTGACTGAGAGTTGGAGACCTCTCCCCAAAAAACAAAGGGGTTCCCTGCAGAAATACAGGACAAGATGTTTGACAAAAGGGGGGAAACATCAGAAATACAAGAAATATTAACAAACGAGGCAGTTAGTGCAGAAAATGCCAGAGAAACCAGACACAATCCAACATGTTCCAGGATCCTGCAGCAGTTTAACTCAATCGGATTACTTACAAAGGTACAAACAAATGGCAAATATCATTCACCAAAATCTTGCTTTAAAATACAAACTCATGAATGCCCTCCATCACTTCGTAAAGGCACCATAAATTCAAGCCCGAAACAGTTTTAGTGTCAAAATCTTACAAATTATATGATAATCAATACATTATTTCAGATAGGACAATGCATAATAACCATCCGGATATAATATTACAGGATAAACAGACAAGAACAACTGCCCAGCAGATTAAACCATTCCCAACACACACGTGTTCCTCAAGCAGTGGAGCACCTCACCACAGTCATTGTGTCATCAGTCAGACAACCAAATTATTTTCTCTGTCAATCAGCTTCCAAATGTTGCTACTCTGTCGTTCGTTGCCACGCCCCGCTGCTGATTCCCTTCTCTTCATCACCCGACCATTGCCCAGAGCCCCAAACTCTGCCCTGTGTAGACCCCCCCCCCCCCCCCCGGTTTCTGACCCTGCTTCGTTGAACATCCGACAGGTGGTTCCCCATTCCGCTTTCAGTCTTTAAAGGACAGGGGTGTTTTCAACAACTTTTAGAAGCAGGTAAAATGACCCATAATGTGGAAATGAGTCGTGAATAAGGAGGTTAACTACAACAGACTTCCAATATAACTCAGAGTCCTGCCATGTGCAGAAGTTCGCTGATGACACGGCCATAGTGGGGTGTGTCAGGAATGGACAGGAGGAGGAGTATAGGAAACTGATACAGGACTTTGTGATATGGTGCAACTCAAACTACCTGCGTCTCAATATCACCAAGACCAAGGAGATGGTGGTGGACTTTAGGAGATCTAGGCCTCATATGGAGCCAGTGATCATTAATGGAGAATGTGTGGAGCAGGTTAAGACCTACAAGTATCTGGGAGTACAGTTAGACGAGAAGCTAGACTGGACTGCCAACACAGATGCCTTGTGCAGGAAGGCACAGAGTCGAATGTACTTCCTAAGAAGGTTGGCGTCATTCAATGTCTGTAGTGAGATGCTGAAGATGTTCTATAGGTCAGTTGTTGAGAGCGCCCTCTTCTTTGTGGTGGCGTGTTGGGGAGGAAGCATTAAGAAGAGGGACGCCTCACGTCGTAATAAGCTGGTAAGGAAGGCGGGCTCTGTCGTGGGCAAAGTACTGGAGAGTTTAACATCGGTAGCTGAGCGAAGGGCGCTGAGTAGGCTACGGTCAATTATGGATAACTCTGAACATCCTCTACATAGCACCATCCAGAGACAGAGAAGCAGTTTCAGCGACAGGTTACTATCGATGCTATGCTCCTCAGACAGGATGAAGAGGTCAATACTCCCCAAGCCATTAGGCTTTAAAATTCTACCGCCAGGACTTAAGAACTTTTTAAAGCTATTATTAATGCTTTTTGAGATGGTGATTTAGATGCATATCATATTTTTTTTACTGTTAAGTATTGTATGTAATTAGTTTTGCTACAACAAGTGTATGGGACATTGGAAAAAAGTTGAATTTCCCCATGGGGATGAATAAAGTATCTATCTATCTATCTATCTATCTATCTATCTATCTATCTATCTATCTATCTATCTATCTATCTATCTATCTATCTATCTATTCTTCCTCAGTCCAGAGATGAGAGGGCCGAAGAGTATGTTGGACAGAACTGCAGTCAGCTCGACTTCTTCAGTCTGCAGATAAATCAAGGGAAACCTCTTTACCCACAGGGTGGTGACTGCAACCCATTCCACAGGGAGAACGAGAGGGGAACAACAGGGGAGGATTTACAAGGACTGTCGTGGAACAGAATCAGTGGTAGGGTGTAGCAGGCCTGAGTTGACTCTCTACAGTACACTAGCAGTGTTATAAATTTAACAGATTCTGAAGACTTACTAATGAGGCCGACATTATGCAGGTGTTCCAAACTATAAGTGTACAGAAACGGAAAATGTGCGCAGTTGAGAGAATTCGGCCTTTTCTCCTTGGAGCGACTGAGGATGAGAGGTGACCTGATAGAGGTGTACAAGATGATGAGAGGCATTGATCGTGTAGATAGTCAGCGGCTTTTCCTCAGGGCTAAAATGGCTGCCACAGAGGGCACTGGTTTAATGGGCTTGGGAGCAGGTACAGAGGAGATGTCAGGGGTAAGTTTTATACTCAGAGTGGTGGGTGTGTGGAATGGGCTGCAGGCAACAATGGTGGAGGCGGCTACGATAGGGTCTTTTAAGAGACTACTGGATAGGTACATGGAACTTAGAAAAATAGAGGGCTATGGGTGACCCTCGTAAATTCTAATTTAGGGGCATGCTCAGCACAACTTTGTGGGCCGAAGGGCCTGTATTATGCTGTAGGTTTTCCAAGTTTATTTTTTTCTTTTACCCCATTTTTGTGGAATCAACAACCAGAGAGGACTGGTTTAAGGTGAGAGAGGATTGACTTAATAGAGATCCCAGGGGAAAATTATTAATCCACTCTCCCTTCCGGTTCATTGTTTAACTAACACGGTGAGTGCACTCTCAGGTTGGAGGAGCAACACCTCGTATTTCATCCGGATGGCATGAACATCGATATCTTTAACTTCTATCTCCACCTTTTCATTTCATCAACCCACACGCCAGTCTCCTCCATTCTGTCTCCTCACTTCTCTCTCCTCCGCTGCGGATCGTCTCCGTCTGGTTCCCCTTTACTTTCCCATTGTCCGCTCTCCTCTCCTATCAGTTTCCTCCTTTTCAGCCCTTTGCATTTTCCACCTACCACCTCACAGCGTCTCACTTCATCTCCCACCTCCCCCACCCACTCACCTTCACTCTTATCTGGCTTCACCTATCACCTACCAGCTTGGACTCTTTCCACTCCCCACACCATCTTATACCGGCTTCTCCCCACTTCCAGTCCTGATGAAGGGTCTCGGCAGGAAATCTCTGTTTTGCTTTATCCCCTCTATAGAAGCTACCTGACCTCCTGACTTCCTCCAACATGTTGTGTCTGTTACTCTGCATCTCCAACATCTGCAGAATCTCACCGGGACAGAGTGCAGAATGCAGAGACAACATCGGGTCTCTCTAATGTAGATTAGAGTAAACAGTAGATTACCCCAACAGGCACGATGTTCAAAAGTTGCCTCATATGGAAGGACTGTTTGGGACCCTGACTAGTGGTGAGGAGAGTGGTTTGGGGCATCTCTGGCACTTCATCCACTTGCAGTTGGCTTCCAGTCCACTACACCACTCTTTATCGCTGTAAACCTCTCCCTTTTGTGGACAACACTGCCACTTGGTGGTGATTTACCACAATAACAGGACCCCCTGATTTGTGGACTCCATTGTCACCAGGTGGCGCTCTGCCGCAATAACGCTGAGAGACAGAAATGTGACGCTGCAGCTGCTGAAATGTTTCTTCAAGATTCAGGGTTGTTTAATTCCATTTCCAGCAGACACGTGTAAATGAGGTCGAAATAATTATTACTCCGGCTCCAATACAGCACAACACAATAGTAACAACATATATCCACAGCTTATATACTGTGCACGGATTGATTGTATGTTCATAAAGTGACGCTCGGCATAGGATGCCTGCATATAAGATGACAGACTGGAAATGTTAGAGGTGTTTGGTGTTGTGGAAGGGTGGGTTAGAGGGTAGAGATATTTATTAGCTTTACTGCTTGGGAAAAGTATCTGTCCCAAAGGCTGGTAGTCCTGGTGAGGACGCTGCGTATCTACCCCCGATGGGAGTGAGACAAATAGTCCATGAGTGTGATGGGTGAAGGTAGATTGTGAAAATTAGGTTGGTGCTTGATCTCAAGAGAGGGCATTTGGAAAATACTAATGCAATGCCTTTTAGAATAGCTTGTAATTGTGCCCTCTTGAGAAATGTTAATTCTGGATTGGGTGTTGTCCAAAGAACCAAATTTGATAAGGGAACTTATGGTAAAGGAACCATATTGACGCTGTGATCATAACTTGTTGCAATTCACCCTGCACTTTGAGAGGGGAAAGGTACAACAAGATGCATCTTTATTAGTAGGGTGAGGGGAACTACGGAGGCACGGGAGAAGAGTTTACCGAAGTTGATTGGAAGGGGACACTGGCAGGGATGATGGCAGAATAGCAATGGCTGGAGTTGTTCAACGTGACAGCCTCAGGGTTGAAATGAAACACATCATATTCCAACTGCATAGCTCCAACCTGAAGGCATGAATATCGATTTCTCCTTCCAGTAAAAAAATCACAGCTCATCGCCTTTCCTTCTACTTTCCCCCGAGTAACGTAACTTTACACATTCTGACCACTGACATCTGGGACTTCGATACTCCTGCCAGCGTCTTCCAAAGAGTACGATACTGATTCAGTACATCAGCCATCACCTTTCACCCCCCACCCAATTACTACCTCTCCAGCATCATTCCCCAGTGGTTTGATATCCAATCCTGCCTCTCTTTTGCACTGTATGTATCTGAAGAAAAAAAATGATATCCTCTTTAATATTACCGGCTAGCTCACCTAAGTATTCCATCTTTTCCTTTTTAATGATTTTAGTTGCATTCTGATCATTTTTAAAAGCTTCCCAATCCTCTAACTTCCCAGTATTTTTTGTTCTGTGCACTCTCTTTGTTTTATATGTTGTCTTTGGTTTCTCTTATCAGCCACGGTTTTGTCACCTTACCTTTAGAATACCACTTCCTCTCTGTGACTTCCGAATTGCTTCCAGAAATTCCAGCCATTGTTGCTCTGTTTTAATCCCTGCCCGTGTTCTTTTCAAATCAATTTTGACAATGTTTTCTCTCATGCCTCTCTAATTCTCTTTATTCCACATCTGACTTTAGTTTCTCCTTCTCTAATGTCGGGGTGAATTTGATCAGATTAAGATCACTTGGCCCGAAGGGTTCCTTGAACTCAAGTGACCTAATTAATTCCGGTTCATTACAACACCGAATCCAGAATAGCTGATCCCCAAGTGGGCTCAGCCACGAGCTGCTCTAAAAATGCATCTTGTAGGCATTCTAGGAAGTCCTCCTCTTGAGACCAACACCATCCTGATTTTCCTAATCACCTGCATGGCAATCCCCCATGACTATTGTAACATTGCCCTTTTGGCACTCATTTTCTATCTCTCATTGAAAGTCACTATACAATTCCCATCAGGGTCTTTTTGTACATTTCCTATTCCTTAATACTACCCACAGATTCTACACTGCCCAACCCTATGCCACCTCTTATTTAATGAGTTTATTTAATATTTCACCAACAGAGCCACACAACCCCACGACCAGCTTGTTATTTCACTAAACATATAAATATCTGGGAAACAGGAGGACCTGCAGATGCAAGAAATCAAGAGAAATTCACACAAAGTGCTGGAGAAGCTCAGCAGGTCAGGCAGCATCTATGGATGGGAAACAACATTTCCGGCCATGACCCTTCACCGGGACTCGTGATAACCACGTATCTGAAAAATCAACAAGCAAAGACAACAGAAAGTAGTGCAATATTGGGAAAACCTTTGACAAAATTTATTTCAAGGCTTTAAAAAACTGCCGAACAGAGCTCAATAGTTAACAAATACAACAAAGGCAATAAACACTTCCATCAATACCGACATTGACTTTTTATAATGAAAATATCTTAGTCCCATTTCAATCAGTAAAATTTACAAAGATAAGTAAGAACTCAAATGACAAGTTTAGAAAAGAATATTTACACTCAAACCCACTGAGATTAACACGACTTTGGACAGAAGGAGGAAGAGGAATAACACAAATGAGAAAAAAAAAATCACATAAGACCATAAGACACAGGAGCAGAATCGGCCATTTGGCCCATCGAGTCTGCTCCACCATTTCATCATGAGCTGATCCAATCTGCCCTTTAGTCCCATTCCCCCGCCTTCTCACCATAACCTTTGATGCCCTGACTACTCAGATACCTATCAATCTCTGCCTTAAACAAACCCAATGACTTGGCCTCCACTGCTACCCATGGCAACAAATGCCACAGATTCACCACCCTCTGACTAAAAAAAATTCTCCGCATCTCTGTTCTGAATGGGCGCCCTGCAAACCTTAAGTCATGCCCTCTTGTACTAGACTCCCCCAGTCACTCTCGAAATTGCATTCAGCAACGGGGATGGACAAATATCCAGCCTACAGCTTATTGAAACTTTCTCCCCAGTGTGAACCCAGTCGTGTGTTACAAGGTTAAATTACTGAGTGAATCCCTTCCCATATTCACAGCAGGTGAATGGCCTCTCCCCAGTGGAACACAATGATGCAGCCTTGGTGGAGACGGTTGAGAGAATCTCTTCCCAAAGTCTGAACAGACGATCAGCCTCTAACAGGTGTGAACTCGCTGGTGTTTTAGTAGATGAGATGATCGTGTGAATGCCTTCCCACATTCACAGGTCGACGGCCTCACCCCAGTGGAACTGACTGGTGTGCCAGCAGATCAGATGACTGAGTGAATCCCTTCTCACAAATCTGAGCGGGTGAAATCCCTCTCTGCTGTGTGAACTGACTGGTGAGTCACTAGGTGAGATGATTTGGTGAATCCTTTTCCACAGTCTGAGTAGGTGAACGGCCCCTCCCCAGTGTGAACTCACTGGTGACTCTGTAGGTTGAATGATCGAATGAATCCTTTCCCACAGTCTGAGCAGGTGAACAGCCTCTCCCCAGTGTGAACTCGCTGGTGTCTCTGTAGGTTAGATGACTGAGCAAATCTCTTCCCACAGACTGAGCAGGTGAAATCTTTCTCTGCAGTGTTACCTGACTGGTGAGTCAGTAGGTGAGATGATGTGGTGAATCCCTTCCCACAGTCTGAGCCACACAACCCCATCAGTTCCATTATCCAGATCACTGACAAACCATGTGAGAAGTAGCGGACCGTATACTGACCCCTGAAGACCACAAGTCACTGCTGGCCAACCAGAAAAGGCCCCTTTTATTCCCACTCACTGCCTCTTGGCTGTCAGCCATTCCTCTATCCATGCCAGTATTACTTCTGACTTTTATCCTGTTAAGCAGTTTCATGTGTGACACCTTATCAGATGCCTTCTGAAAATCCAATTAAATGATATCCACCGCCTCTCGTTTGTCCATCCTGCTTATGACTTCCTCGAAGATCTGTAACAGACTTGTCAGGCAAGATTTCCCTGTACAGAACCTATGCTGGCTTTGTCTTATTATATCATTAGTCTCCTAGCACCCCAAAACCTCATCTGTTATCATGACTCCACACTTTCCCAGCCACTGAGGTTAGGCCTACTGGACTAGAATTTGCTTTACTTTGCCTTCCTCCCTTCTCAAAGAGTTGATTGACATTTGCAATCTTCCTGTCCCCCAGGACTATGCCAGGATCAAGTGATTCTTGACAGGTCATGACCGATGCATCTGTTATCTCTCCAGCAACCTCTCTCAAGACTCTGGGATGTAGTCCATCTGGTCCAGGTGACTTATCCACTGTAAGAACCTGAGTTTGCCTAGCACGTTTTCCTTTGTAATAGCAATGGCACTCACTCCTGTTCCCTGACACTCACTGATCTCTGGCACACTGGTGGTGTCTTCCACAGACAAGATGGATGCAAAGTACCTATCAAATTCATCTACCAGCTCTTCCCCATTTGTACCCCATGAGCATCGTTTTCCAGTGGTCCAATATCAACTCTCACCTCCCTTTCGTATATTTTATAACTGGTTTATATTATTGTATAGTTTGCTGTCATATTTCACCTTTCCCCTTATAGCTTTTATTTTAAATTTGCCTGTGGTTGGATGTTAAAAGCTAACCAATTATCCAACCTACTACTCACTTTTGCTACCTTATATGCTTTTATACAGTCCTTAACTTCCCTTGTCAGCCACGATAGCCTAGACCCGCTGTTTGAGAACTACGTCTGTGGGACATATCTATCCTGTACATTATGAACTATTCCCAGAAACGTCAGCCATTTCTGCTCTGGCGTCATCTCCACCAGCATCCTCCAATCCACCTGGGGAATCACCTCTCTCATGCCTCTGAAATTCACTTTCATTCCATTGAGATACTAGATAGATAGATAGATAGATACTTTATTCATCCCCATAGGGAAAATCAACATTTTTTCCAATGTCCCATACACTTATTGTAGCAAAGCTAATTAAATACAACACTTAACTATTTAAATACATTGAATGATAACTTAAGCTCATTCCTAACCCCGGCACTTTAACATATCTTACTCCTGGCGGTTGAATTGTAAAGCCGAATGGCATTGGGGAGTAGTGATCTCTTCATCCTGTCTGAGGAGCATTGCATCGATAGCAACCTGTCGCTGAAACTGCTTCTCTGTCTCTGGATGGTGCTATGCAGAGAATGTTCAGGGTTTTCCATGATTAACCGTAGCCTACTCAGCGCCCTTCGCTCTGCTACCGATGTTATACTCTCCAGTTCTGTGCCCACGACAGAGCCCGCCTTCCTTACCAGCTTATTAAGACGTGAGGCGTCCCTCTTCTTAATGCTGCCTCCCCAACACGCCACCACAAAGAAGAGGGCGCTCTCCACAACTGACCTATAGAACATCTTCAGCATCTCACTACAAACATTGAATGACGCCAACCTTCTAAGGAAGTACAGTCGACTCTGTGCCTTCCTGCACAAGGCATCTGTGTTGGCAGTCCAGTCTAGCTTCTCGTCTAACTGCACTCCCAGATACTTGTAGGTCTTAACCTGCTCCACACATTCTCCATTAATGATCACTGGCTCCATTTGAGGCCTAGGTCTCCTAAAGTCCACCACCATCTCCTTGGTCTTGGTGATATTGAGACGCAGGTAGTTTCAGTTGCACCATATCACAAAGTCCTGTATCAGTTTCCTATAATCTTCCTCCTGTCCATTCCTGACACACCCCACTATGGCCGTGTCATCAGCGAACTTCTGCACATGGCAGGACTCCGAGTTATATTGAAAGTCTGATGTGTACAGGGTGAACAGGACCAGAGAGAGCACGGTCCCCTGCGGCGCTCCTGACCACATGTGACCTGTGCTTCTCCCTCACAAATTGCAGTAGGAATTCAATCATATTATGATCACTGCCTTCTAATGGTTCCTTTCCATTAACCTCCCTAATAAGATCTGGGTTATTACACAGCACCCAATGTAAGATAGCATTTCCCCGAGTAGGCTCAACCATCAGCTGCTCTAAAAACCCATTTCGTTAGCATTCAATACATCCCCTCTTTTGCGATCTCACACCAATCTGACTTTCTCAATCCTCCTGCAGATTGAAGTCACCCACTACAGTTGTGTCATTAAATTTATTACATAAATGCCAAACATTCAGCAGTACCTGGGGCAGAAGTAAGGATACATGCTTTTACCAAGGAGAGAAGGTGTTTTTGAAGCTGAAAGGCCTGAAGGTAGATAAGACACCGCAGAGTTCAGAAAGAGGTAGCTGAAGAGATTGTGAAGGCATTAGAGTCATAAAACACGACAACAAAGGAAAATGCCATTCGGCCAGTCTAGTCCGTGCTAAAGCATTAATCTTCCGAGTTCCAACTACTTCCACCTGGACCATAGCCCTCCATATGCTTCTCATCCAGTGACCTAAGCAAACTTCTCTTAAAGATTACAATCGTCCCTGCCACTTGCTCTGGCAGCTCGGTGCACACTCTCCCCGCCTCTGAATGAAGAAGTTCCCCCTTAGTTTTCTCTTCAAGTGATGAGTAATGATCTATCAGAAATCACTAGATTTTGGAACGGTTCTGGTGGACCAGAAATTTGCAAATGTCACTCCACTCTTTAATAAGAGAGGGGACACAAGAAAGAAAATTATTGGACAGTTAGTCTGACCTTAGTGGTCAGGAAGATGTTAGAGTGTACTAAGAGTGTGTTTTTTGGGTACTGTAATTGGGGAAACATGATGAAGTAGGCCAAAGTCAGCCGGATTCTTTCGAGGAAATCTTCACTGACAAAGCTCTTGGAATACTTTGCGGAAATAACAGGCAAGATAGATAAAGCAGAGGCAGTGTATGTTGTTTGCTTGGATTTTCACATGATCTTCAACGAGGTACCCCATGCAAGGCTTATTGAGAAAGTAAGGAGGCATGGGATCCAAGGGCACATTGCTTTGTGCATCCAGAACTGGCTTGCTCACAGAAGACAAAGAGTGGTTGTAGACTGGTCATATTCTGCATGGAGGTCGGTGACCAGTGGTCTGCCTCAGGGATCGGTTCTGGGACCCCTACCCTTCATGACTTTTATAAATGACCTGGATGAGGAAGTGGAGGTACGAGTTAGTAAATTTGCTGATGACACAAAGGTTGGGTTAGGTTGCAGGGGGATATTGATAGTCTGCAAACCTGGGCTGAGAAGTGGCAAATGGAGTTCAACCCAAAGAAGTGTGATGTGGTTCATTTTCTTCGGTCAAATATGATAGAATATTGGCAGTGTGGAGGAACAGAGGGATCTTGGGGACGGAGTCCATAGGAGACTCAAAGCTGCTATGTAGGTTGACTCTGTGGTTAAGAAGCCATAATGTGCATTGGCCTTAATCAACCGCAGGCTTGAGTTTAAAGCCGAGATGTAATGTTGCAGCTATATAGGACTTTGGTCAGACCCCACTTGGAGTACTGTGCTCAGTTCTGGTCGCCAAACTACAGGAAGGATGTGGAAGCCATAGAAAGGGTACTGAGGAGATTTACGAGGATGTTGTTTGGAAAGGGGAGCATGCCTTTTGAGAATAGGTTGAGTGAACTCAGTCTTTTCTCCTTGGAGTGATGGAGGATGAGAGGTGACCTGATGGAGGTGTACAAGAAAATGAGAGACATTGATCGTGTGGATAGTTCGAGGCTTTTTCCCGGGGCTGAAATTGCTAGCACGAGAGGGCATAGTTTGAAGATGCTTGGAAGTAGGTACAGAGGAGATGTCAGGGGTAAGTTTTTTACACAGAGAGTGGTGAGTGCTTGGAATGGGCTGCCGGCAATGGTGGTGGAGGCGGACACGATAGGGTCTTTTAAGAGACTCCTGGATAGGTACACGGAGCTGAGAAAAATCGAGAACTGTAGGTAACCCTTGGCATTTCTAGAGCAAGGACATGTTCTGCATCGCTTTGTGAGCCAAAGGGCCTGTAACGTGCTGCAGGTTTTCTATGTTTCTAAGGTGCTGCACGTGAGGCTGCTGAACAGGATCACAGCTCATGGAATTACAGGAAAGAAACTTGTACTGAGAAGGGAGAAAGAGTCAGAATAATGTGGGCAATTCTGTTTTGCTGTCGGTAACTAATGCTGTTCTGCAGGGGTCAGTATTGAGACCGCATCGTTTCATGTTAAATCTGAATGATATGGATGACGGAATTGTTACCTTGGTGACGAACATTGCAGTTGATACAAAGATAGGCACGGGACAGGTAGTTTAGAGCTAAGCGGGAGTCTGCAGAAGGACTTTGATAGGTCTGGAGAATGCCTGCAAAGTAGCAGTTGAAATACAGTGTATGCAAGTCATGTACATTTGGTAGAAGTAATTGGGCATAGAAAAAAAATAAATGGGAGAAACTTGAAAAAATTAGAGGTGCATAAGTGCTTGTGAGTCCTTGAGCAAGAGGCCCTAAAGGTTTGTTTGCAGATTGAGTTGATTAAGGATGACAACTGCAATGTTAGCAATATAAGAGCAAGGATGCGATACTATAGCTTTATAACGCATTGGGCAGATCACTGTTGGTGTATGGTGAACAGATTCCGACCTGTACTTCCGACTTATTATCTGCACAAAAGATGTGCTCGTATTGGAGTGGGTCCGGAGAAGTTTCAAAGAATGATTCCAGGAAGACCAAGAGAGGATGACCTGGATGAGGAAGTACGTGGGAAGGGATTCACTCAGTCATCCACCCTACAGAAATTTATCAATATCCACTGCTGCTGATTTCCACACACAAATAAATCAAAAGGGATTTCCCCAATCAAATCGATAATTAATTGATCAATAGCCCCCAAATTTGTTCAAATCCCAGACGCAGGCCCCAAATTTGTTACGAACCATAATTCTTTAGAAACAAGCCAGCAGCAATAGTCTAAACCTGGAGTCTGGTTTTGATGTTAAATCTATCTTTATTAGAATCTACTTGTAATATTGCAACTTAAACAAGATAAACAGAAGTTAACAGTGTTAAGTTTATAAATGTGAGTAAATATAACTCCCAAACTATTGAGCTCGGGGGAAACAAGGCTTAGAGTCTTGAGATGGTAAAGTATGAAAGTTCAGTTCAACTACAGAATAGGCGATGAGAGGGAGAGAGATTTGTAATCCAGGGTAAATGGCGAGAGAATGCAAATATGTAGAATTCCACAGTTTCCACGGTGGTAAAACGAGAGAACAGTCACTGTAGATTTTATCCGTCATCGTTTCAAATCCACATACAAATTATCACCGAAAGTGACTTGTCACAAAGTGTATCGTCTTCAAGTGAATTACCCCAGGCAAGGGCTAACACATAAGTGGTCTCCACAGGATGCCCCAAATCCGATTCACTCCTATGTATCAAACGAGGTGACAATCACATATTCAATGTACGGTGAACGATAATTAACCCACCCTTGTGGGCATAGGAAAGTTCCAAACAGTGACCCTTGGCCACTAGTTCCCTGGTTTCGATCCTTCCATTTTTCGTCCTTTGTCTCCATCTGACGCTGAGTGTCTGTGTCCTCGGTTAAAACTAAACAAGCTACAAGCGATGTAAACAAGCTGCAAGTCAGACTGAGTCAGCATCCTGATCTCTGTCTCTCTCTCTTAAAATGACAGTCCACAGCAAAGGAAACCCAGGGATTCATAACAACGGCCAGTCCCCACTGTGAACTGACTGGTGTGTCCCCAGTGTGAACTCGCTGATGATTCTGTAGGTGGGATGACTGAGTGAATCCCTTCCCACAGACTGAGCAGGTGAATGGCTTCTCCCCAGTATGAACTCGCTGATGACTCAATAACGTGGATGACTCAGAGAATCCCTTCCCACAGATTGAGCAGGTGAATGGCTTCTCCCCAGTGTGAACTCGCTTATGACTCTGTAGGGTGGATGACCGAGTGAATCCCTTCCCACAGACTGAGCAGGTGAACGGCTTCTGTCCAGTGTGAACTCGCTGGTGACTCAGTAGGGTGGATGACTGAGTGAATCCCTTCCCACAGTCTGAGCAGATAAATGGCTTCTCCCCAGTGTGAACTCGCTGATGATTCTGTAGGTGGGATGACCGAGTGAATCCCTTCCCACAGACTGAGCAGGAGAACGGCTTCTCCCCAGTGTGAACTCTCTGATGATTCTGTAGGTTGGATGACTGAGTGAATCCCTTCCCACAGTCTGAGCAGGTGAATGGCTTCTCCCCAGTGTGAACTCGCTGATGACTCAGTAATCTGCATGACTCAGAGAATCCCTTCCCACAGACTGAGCAGGTGAACGGCTTCTCCCCAGTATGAACTGACTGGTGTGCCAGTAGTTGGGATGACCGAGTGAAATTCTTCCCACAGTCTGAGCAGGTGAACGGCTTCTCCCCAGTGTGAACTCGCTGATGACTCTGTAGGCTGGATAACTGAGTGAATCCCTTCCCACAGACTGAGCAGGTGAATGGCTTCTCCCCAGTGTGAACTCGCTGATGACTCTGTAGGATGGATGATCGAGTGAATCCCTTCCCACAGACTGAGCAGGTGAACGGCTTCTCCCCAGTGTGAACTCGCTGATGACTCTGTAGGCTGGATAACTGAGTGAATCCCTTCCCACAGGCTGAGCAGGTGAACGGCTTCTCCCCAGTGTGAACTCGCTGATGACTCTGTAGGATGGATGACTGAGAGAATCCCTTCCCACAGACTGAGCAGTTGAACGGCCTCTCCCCAGTGTGAACTCGCTGATGTCTCTGTAGGGTGGATGAGTGTGCGAACCTCTTCCCACAGACTGAGCAGGTGAATGGCCTCTCCCCAGTGTGAACTCGCTGATGACTCAGTAGGGTGGATGACTGAGTGAATCTCTTCCCACATTCTGAGCAGGTGAACGGCCACTCCCCAGTATGAACTCGCTGATGATTCTGTAGTTGGGATGACTGAGTGAATCCCTTCCCACAGACTGAGCAGGTGAACAGCCTCTCCTTAGTGTGAACTCGCTTATGACCCTGTAGGTGGGATGACTGAGTGAATCCCTTCCCACAGACGGAGCAGGTGAATGGCCACTCCCCATTATGAACTGACTGGTGTGCCAGTAGTTGGGATGACTGAGTGAATCCTATCCCACATTCTGAGCAGATGAATGGCTTCTCCCCAGTGTGAACTCGCTGATGATTCTGTAGGTTGGATGACTGAGAGAATCCCTTCCCACAGACTTTGCAGGTGAACGGCTTCTCCCCAGTGTGAACTCGCTGATGACTCTGTAGGTGGGATGACTGAGTGAATCCCTTCCCACAGTCTGAGCAGGTGAACGGCTTCTCCCCAGTGTGAACTCGCTGATGTCTCTGTAGGTTGGATGATGCAGTGAATCCCTTCCCGCAGACTGTGCAGGTGAATGGCTGCCCCCTGGTGTGAACACGCTGGTGTGCCATTAGGTCAGATGACCGAGAGAATCCCTTCCCCGAAATTCAGCAGATGACCAGCCTCTGCCCAGTGTGATCTGACTGGTTTCTCCACAGGTGGGATGCCCGACAGAATCCTTTCTCACACACAGAACAGGTGAATGGCCTTGCCCAGTGTGAACTTGCTGATGTACCTTCAATTGAAATGACCGAGTGAATCCATTCCCACTGTCTGAGCAGGAAGGATGGTCGATTGAATCCCTTGCTCCAATTCTTAAATATCTAGACAGAGACAACAAAACTGTTGTGCCGTGTTTGAGATTCCTGGAGACAAATTCCTTCCCGTTTTTAACCTGTAAAAGATTTACAAAATCCATCAATGGGTGTAGGACAACATTTCAGATGAGATTTCTTGAGTTGCCAAGGTTTGATTTGGTATCACACTGTTACACTGAGGTTAAACCCAAGTTGGACAGAGAAATCATCTCCTGACTCGGCAGAGTGCTGGTATCTGGAATGACCATCAATCACCATATGCGTTTCAAGTTCCAACTCCTTAAAGTGCAGGGTTACAAGCTGCAGCTGGATGCATTTCTTGTAAGTGAGGGCATCAGGGACACTACAGGTCTCCCCATCTTCCCTCCAATACCCCCTCTAATTTGTAATAACCAGTGTGTACATAAGTCTTGCACTGCATTTTTTTTTACCCAGTGACAAGATGTGCACAGTGAATTTTATATAGAGAGGTATTCATTTTCACAGCTAGCAAATCACTGTCAATAGGAACTTTGATCTCCTCTGGGTTTGATCCAGTTCATCTGCACTCTCACACAACCTATGTAGCAGGCCTGTAATGGGTAATGAAGGATTTTCTCACCAAAGTTTTTGTATATTGTCCATATGTGGTTAGCTTGCTAAGTTACACTAAAAAAAGTCAGATTTCCAAATATCACTCCACTTCTTCCCACTTGCAAATTCTCCAGCAACTTTTGCAACACCAGAATACACACAAGTATCACCAGTTTCTATATTCTACATAAATATTTACCCTGAACCCTCCCCCCACTCAATGACTGACAGTGGTGAACTCAGTTTCTATATTCCTCTGAAGCCTCCCCCAATTCTCCAGCAATGTTTGCATCGCCACAATACACACATCAGACACCGACTGACAGTGGTGAACTCAGTGATGGTAATGCCAATGAATACGAAGGGAAGGGCAGTAGACCTTCTGTCTCACTGGAGTCTGGCACATTTGAGATGTGAAAGCTACTTGCTGCCCAAGGCAAAGGTGCTTGATATCATTATGTACCCAGAGAGAATGGGTCAAAACATGTTCTCGCGGGTAGAAAAGTCCAGAACGAGAGGAGGGAGCTCAAGCAACACACACAAAATGCTGGAGGAATTCAACAGGCCAGGCAGCATCTATGGAAAAAAGTACTAATGCTGAATTCCGCCGGCATTTTGTGCGTGTTGCTTGGATTTCCAGCATCTTCAGATTTTCTCTTATTAGTGATTGGAGGTAGAACAAAGGTGATTTTCTCAACTGGTGATGTAAAAGATTTTGTTCCCTTTCTCCGAGTTCCTAATTCTTGCATTTAGATAGCTGGAGCTCAGCTCTGTCTGAAAGATCCATCGGTTCCCATTCCCTCATCAGCCGGAAGCTCCCCGGGGCCCGTGTACGGATCGTGGTGCTGAGAGAGAGGGACGAGAGCAGGACTGTGCCGGGATTGTTGGCCACGGTGTCCGGATTTCACAGGAATCGTTCTGAAGTCGGTGTTTAAGATAAAAACACAGAGAATCGTTCTCACCTGCACCCGACATTTTCAAGGCCTTCAGTGTACTGCGCGCATGCGTGATAGTCGGGGACGTCCTCAGACTGACGCCTGCGCATGGCCTTATGGGTAATCACGGTGCCATTAAACATTTCTGCAAGCACCTGTTCAATGTCCATACCTCATTTTTTTCGTGTGTATAGAAAAATCTGCAGCTGTTTTAACGCAGAAAGCGGATCCCATAAGCAATATATTCAATATCAACCTGTATCTAATGCCAAAGTAAAATGCAGTTATAAAACACAGGAGATTCTGCAGTTGCTGGGAATACAGAGACGCACACACACAAAATGCTGGAGGAACTCTGCAGTTCAAGCAGCAACTAAGCAGCGGCCTAAACTTTGTCTATTTATTCCTCTCCACATTTGCTGCCTGACTGATTTCCACCAGTATTTTGTAGAAATTAACCAGCATTTTTTTTCGATCAACCAATTTCCAAATGCTTCTAATCTTTCTTTTGCAGCTTTTCCTGCTGGTCTGATTCCTCCTCCTCGTCGTCAACTCTGGACCCCATCTCTCTTTGCAGCCCCAAAGCCCTGACTCAATCTGGCAACTCTTTGGTTTCTGACTCTGCACCATCGAAGATTCACTCGCTAGTCTGCTGTCAGACTTTAGAGGTGCATTGTGTTACGAGACCGCAGGTTCGTTTACTGTGAGTGTCCCTTTAAGTGCCTGAGTGAGGCGGGTCTGTGACGTGAAACACAAAGGAGGGGGGGGGGGGGGAGAGAGAGAGAGAGAGAGAGAGAGAGAGAGAGAGAGAGAGAGAGAGAGAGAGAGAGAGAGAGAGAGAGAGAGAGAGAGAGAGAGAGAGAGATGAGAGAGAGAGAGAGAGAGAGAGAGAGAGAGAGAGAGAGAGAGAGAGAGAGAGAGAGAGAGAGAGAGGAAAGGGGAGGGGAGAGGGGAGGAGAGAGGGGAGGGCTGATGGGGAGGGGAGGGGAGGAGGGGAAGGGGAGGCGTGAGAGGGTTGGAGGGGGAGAGGGGAGGGGAGGAGGGGAGGGTGGGGGGATAGGGGAGGAGGGGGTTAGTGGGGGGAGGAACGAAGGAGGGGAGGGGGAGAGGGGGAGAGTGGGGAGGAGGGGAGGGGAGTACGGGAGGGGAGAAGAGGAGGGGAGGAGGGGGGAGGGGGGAGGGGGGAGAGGGGAAGAGGGGGAGAGGGGAGGAGGTGGAGAGGGGGGAGGGGAGGAAGGAAGGATTTAGAGGGGGAGAGAGGGAGGGGGAGAGGGGGAGGGGCAGAGGGGAGAGGGGCGAGGGGGGAGATGCGGGAGAGGGGAGAGAACGTCAAAACCACAGTGAGCTTATCGTCTTATTCAGACCGGAGAAAATCATGCAGGTGTATAAGATGATGAGAGGCATTGGTCGTGTGGATAGACAGAGGCTTTTTCCCCAGAGCAGAAACGGCTAACACGAGGGGGAATAGGTTTAAGCTGCTTGGAAGTAGGTACAGAGGAGATGTCAGAGCTAAGCTTTGTTTAAGCAAAGAGTGGTGTGTGTGTGGAACGCACTGCCAGCGACGGTGGTAGAGGCGGATACAATAGGGTCTTTTAAGAGACTCTTAGATAGATACACGGAGCTTAGGAAAATAGGTGGCTATGCGGTAGGGTAATTCTAAGCAGTTTCTAGAGTAAGTTACATGGTCGGCACAACATTGTGGGCCAAAGGGTCTGTAATGTGTTGTAGATTTCTATGATTCTATGAAATTCACGGGAAATCTCTCCTCCCACAGAGTGGTGACTAGTTGCAACCTGTCATTTCAGGGTGAGTGCGAAGGGAATGGCAGGGGTAGATTTTGATATTCTGATATGGAACAGAAACATCGGCAGGGACCTCTCTAGTGAGACACGGAATTTGATACAGAAGTGATTTCATCTGTCACAGATCCACAATATTAAACACCAGACTAGTTTAAGGCTAACATCAGCAGAACAGACTCCTCCAATGCTCAGTGACCAGGGTTCAGTCCTGGGTGCGATGAGCAGCCGCAAGAACTGCAGAATCTGACAGTAACAGTCCCTCATGAACCTGCAGCTGCCTTCAGTCACCGTGATGGTTAAACATTTAACACGGAGCTGATTTGAACTTCCTCCCTGATGTGAAGTTGCTGGTGTTGCAGCAGCTGGGATGATTGAGTAAAACTCTTTGCTCACTCCGGACAGAAATGTGGCCTCTATTTATTGTGAACTCACCGGAGCATCACAAGGTGGGTTAACTGAATGAGTCTCTTCGCACACACAGAGCAGGTGAACGGCCGCTTCCCAGAGCGAAGCTGTTGGTGTATCTGCGATGGCCGACTGAATCCCTTCCAAAATGAGAGCCAGTAACTGATATCTCACTGCTATCAACGTCCTGGCGATGTATCCAATCATTTCACGGACATGAGCACGTGTTCGGGCGCTCCTTGTAGCGAGTGGGACGCTGTCTTCTCCAACATCTCAGCCTCCACATTCAAGGGTCGGTGGCATTCAAGCGCTGGTGAACTGACACATACAGCGGAGTGAGTGTCGCTTTAAGTGCCTGAGGGAGGCGGGGCTGTGACGTCACAAACGCGCTGCAGCAGAGTCAGAGAGACAGAGGGGAGAGTGGGAGGAGAGGGAAGAAAGAGGGAGAGGGAGAGGGAGAGGAAGAGAGAGAGTGTGTGAGAGAGAGACTTCAGCTTGTCACTGCTATGCCCAAAATATTGGGTTGATCATCGGCACGCAGTGCACAACGGATGTGTGACTGTCACTTCGTATCATCCATATGTGTGGATTTGTTGGAGTATCCTGTGGTATCACTTTTGTTGGCCCTTACCTGGAATCGGGGTGTTCTGTGCTAACCACTTGAAGACGATATTCCTGCCACTGTCACCTGGTGATATTTCTAAGTGGATTTCGTAACGAATCGACGGATAAGATCTTCGGCGACAGATATTTCGTTTACCCAGCGTGGAATGTGTGTGGAATTCTTCGTAATTGCCTTCTCTGTACATGTTCGTGTGGATTTACAAATCTCTCCTCTCACTCACTTGTTCCGTGGATTACTGAACTTTTTCACTTTACCATCTGAAGACTTTAAACATTGTTACCCAAGCTTGATAGTTTGGGAGCTATATATACGCATAATACTGTTAACTTCTGTTTATTTTGTTTAATCTTTCATATTTGGAGTAGATACTGTTATGCCGTTGGCCCCCTCCTTTGTGAAAATCGCAAGAACTCTAGTTAAGGGGGGTCAACTGACCCAAGAGAGAGAGACGTGCGAAAGGCCACGTTCTCCCAAGAAGCAGAATAAAAGTGACTTTGACTATTGTCTCATGGAGACCACCTGAAAAGCCCTCGGGCAAAGTGGGCTGGTTGAGAGAGAGATCGCATTACCTGCAACTTGATTGACACCTGCGATCCCGTGAAGAAGTATAAAGGCGGGTCTGAGGGGAGGACCCTCAGATGCACCAAGGAAACACACGAAGGAGAAACGCTCGAAATCCTGCGACAGCGTTTTAATAGCTACAGCCGGTGGTGGGGTTCGTGTGCGTCCTTCCCTTGCCTGGGATTGGCGACTTCACCACGGAAGACGGCCTAGCTACAGGGGAAGCCACAGATGAGAGTCCATTCCCCCAACGAGACTTCCGACTACCTCCTACAGGTTGGAAAACCTGTCGGGTAAATGCTTCATGTTCTCTGTCTTTCTAACTAAAAGTGCACCAACGCGACACTTCCGCCGGCAACTAAGTGAAACTGCCGTGATCTAAAAGACTTTTAGATATCCAGTGAACGATATAAAATCTACATTACCCCTAGACGACGATCGAGCTTGTGTTTTGAATGATTATTATTACACCGGTGTTTTAGATTGAGTTTTGATGATCTGAATGTTTTGTATTAACCATACGTTTGTGCCCTTTTTGAATAAAACGTTTGAAAATAGTAGCATCCGACTCAGCTGACCCATCTATCTTTGCTGGTAAGTTACCTGGTTACGGGGTTTTCGTAACAATACTAATATAGTGGTTATAACATCCAAACCAAACTCCATTAGTATCTATTGCTGCTGGTACGTAACAATTGCAACAACCCAGCTGTCTGAGGCACAGTCCTTTAAAATTGGTGAAAATGACCCAAAACGTTGAAAAGAGGGGGGAAGAAGGAGTTTAACCAACTTCGTCCAGAGCCCTGAAGAACGTCACAACCACAGTGAGCTCATCGTCTTATTCAGCCTGGAGAAAATCATGCAGGAAATTCATGCAGATGTATAAGATGATGAGAGGCATTGGTCGTGTGAATAGCCAGAGGCTTTTTCCCAGGGCAGAAACGGCTAACACGAGGGGGAATAGATTTAAGCTGCTTGGAAGTAGGTACAGAGGAGATGTCAGAGCTAAGATTTTTAAGCAAAGAGTGGTGTGTGTGTGGAATGCACTGCCAGCGACGGTGGTAGAGGCGGATACAATAGGGTCTTTTAAGAGACTCTTAGATAGTTACATGGAGCTTAGGAAAATAGGTGGCTATGCGGTAGAGTAATTTAAGCAGTTTCTAGAGTAAGATACATGGTCGGTACAACATTGTGGGCCAAAGCATCGGTAATATGTTGTAGATTTCGATGATTCTATGAAATTCAAGAGAAATCTCCTATCCCACGGAGTGGAGACTAGTTGCAACCTGTCATCTCAGGGAGAGTGAGAGAGGAACGGCAGGGGTAGATTTTGATATACTGATATGGAACAGACTGCACGAGCCAGTTGGGCCGAGTGGCCTCTCTAGTGTACATTGTGAGTGTGGTAGAGACAGTAAGTACCTGAGACACGGGATTTGATACAGAACTGGTTTATCTTTCACAGGTCCACAATATTAAACACCAGTCTAGTTTAAGGCTAACATCAGCAGAACAGACTCCTCCAATGCTCAGTGACCAGGGTTCAGTCCTGGGTGCGATGAGCAGCCGCAAGAACTGCAGAATCTGACAGTAACAGTCCCTCATGAACCTGCAGCTGCCTTCAGTCACCGTGATGGTTAAACATTTAACACGGAGCTGATTTGAACTTCCTCCCTGATGTGAAGTTTCTGGTGTTGCAGCAGCTGGGATGATTGAGTAAAACTCTTTGCTCACTCCGGACAGAAATGTGGCCTCTATTTATTGTGAACTCACCGGAGCATCACAAGGTGGGTTAACTGAATGAGTCTCTTCGCACACACGGAGCAGGTGAACGGCCGCTTCCCAGAGCGAAGCTGTTGGTGTATCTGCGATGGCCGACTGAATCCCTTCCAAAATGAGAGCCAGTGAATGACGTCACAGTGCTCTGAACGTCATGGCGGTGTATTCAATCAGATCACGGACATGGACAAATGGATCACTCCTTGTAGCGAGTGGGGCGCTGTCTTCTCCAGCATCTCCGCCTCCACATTCAAGGATCGGTGGCATTCAAGCGCTGGTGAACTGACAGATACAGCGGAACTAACGTGTTGTTGTGTTGGGATTCCCAAACTCAAATCCTTTGACATTGCTACACTGCTAAAATTTTGCAAAGCACGTCAGTGTGTGAAGGACAACAATTCAACTGAAATAATTTGAGTCTTCATGGTGCCTTCTGATAAAAACACTGTCACAACTCAAAACATTTTGAAGGAACAAAGCTTCATCTTTTAACTGGCCACAGTTCCGGTATCAGGCACAATATCAAACTCTCTGCTTCCCTCTCTGTGTCAAAATGGATCACTCCTCCCCTTCATCAGTCTGTGACTTGGCTCAGTTTGACTTCTGAGCATTCTGAGCATGCGCCACACACCTACTGAGATCACAATTTATTTACACGGCTGTGACTAGAGACTTTCTGATTATTATGTATCTCCCGGCATTTGACGGTGGTAAACTCAGAGTCAACAATGGTATTGAAGCTCAGGAGTAGGTGATTAGGCTTTTTTGTTGGAGATCGATAAACTGCCGGTAGTGTGTGTCTGGATGAGTGGGTCGTTTTCAGACTGGAAGGAGGTAGCGTTTGGAGTACCCCAGAGATCAGTCCCTGACCACAGTTGTTCACAGTTTAATGTCCTGGCGGAGGCAACGAGATGTGAGATGCCCCAGTCTGCTGGTGAGGCAGAAAGAGTGGAGTTGGGGGAGGGGAGGCTATTCACATGCAATTTCGTAGCTTTACAATCAGTACATAGTGCACTGTGGGGAGCAGTGGCGGGTTCAAATCTGCTAATTAAATTTGCTGACGGCACTACATTGATCCGCCGGATCCCAAATAATAACGAGGCAGCCTACAGAGAATTCATCACCCCGACACAGTGGTGTCAAGAAAACAACCTCTCCCTCATTGTGACAAAAACAAAGGAGCTGGTTGTGGATTACAGGAGGAATGGAGACAGGGACCAAATTCAACATTTCCAAGTCTGTTATTGACACAAAATGCACATTTTTATATTGATCATGACAAAATGTATTTTTTCATACCGTTAATGACATAAAGCATATTTAAAGATTGTTACTGACAGAGAATCGTATATTTTGTGTTCCGTGTGTTATCTGAATGTACTTGCCTGTGATGCTGCCACAAGTCAGTGTTTCTCTGTACCTGTACCTTCCCGTACTTGTGCACTTGGCAATAAATTCAACAGGATCTGAGAAATCTCAGTGAGATTTGATTAGTGATGATCATCTTGGCAGCTCGGTAGGTCGAATGCATCAGACAGTACACTGTTAAATGCAAAACCCTGAACAATGTTGATGATCAGAGTGATCTTAGACTCCAAGTTCATCGTTCCCTGAAAGAGACTGCACAGATTGATCGGGTGGTTAAGAAGGCAAATGGCATGGTTGTCTTTATTAGTTGAAGCATTGAGTTCAAAAGTCGGGAAGTTGTGTTGCAGCTGTTCCGAGCCTGCGGTCGTACTGTGACTGTTTCTTTAAGAGCGCCGGCGTGAGGAGGCGGGACTATGACGTCAGTCACAGGCTGACAGCGCTGACTGTGGATTAACCATAAGAGAGAGAGAGCGATCTGCAGACAGGCAGTCGGCCAGTCTAAAGAAAGAGAGACAGACTGGAAAAGCTGATCGCTTCAGTTAGTCGCAGCTGAGGCTTGGAACTCTCTTCTGCCCACAAGAGTGGGTTGATCATCGGTACACGGAACCACAACGAATGTGTGTGGCTGTCACTTCGTATAATCCATAGGAGTGGGTTTTGGAATATCTTGTGTTAACCCTTGCCTGGGTATGTTGTGTGGTAACCCCTGGAAGACGGTATTCCTGTGACAGGTCACTTTTGCTGATAACTCGTATGTGGACAGATTCAACGGATAAGAACTTCGTCGACGGTTATTTTGAAGTAACGGCCTTTTCTCTACGTTTCACCCTGGATTACAAATATCTCTCTCCCATCATTTATTCCGTGGATTTCTGAACTTTCCTACTTTACCATCTCAAGACTTTAAGTTTTGTTCCCTCAGGCTCGATAGTCTGGGAATTATATTTACACATATATACTCATAACACTGTTAACTTTCCTTTATTTCATTAACTTACTACATCATAAGTAGATACTAATAAAGAGAGTAGTTTTAACATCAAAGTCAGACTCCACTGTGAACTATATTTCTGCTGTTTCGTTTCTAAAACGCTACAGTTCGTAACACAGTTTTATAAAACTAGTTAGACCACATCTGGAGTGTTTCATACAGTTCTGGTCGCCCCCATTCTCGGAAGGATGTCGGGGCTTTGGAGAGGGCGCAGAAGCGGTTTACCAGGACACTGCCTGGATTAGAGGGCATGAGCTGTAACGAGAGGCTGGACAAACTTGTGTTGTTTTCTCCAGAGCGGCGCAGGCTGGGGTGAGACTGGATGGTCGTTTATCAGATTACGAGAGGAATAGATAGAGTGGACAGACGATATATTTTTCCCGGGGGTTGAAATGTCTAATACATTTAAGGTGAGAGGAGATGTGAGCGGCAAGTTTGCTTCTTTCCACAGAGTGGTGGGTAGCTGGTTCTCCGTCTGGGGGTGGGAGACCCTCCACCGTCACCTGATCCCGTTTCCTGTTGACATTTTTCCGCAGATCTGCAGCATCTGCGGGTCACTTTACGTGTACGTGTAGCTTCATCTTTCCCCGTTCAGACAAGGCAGTGAGATCCAGATCTGTCACGTTTTCTCGTTGTGGTGGACAATATGTTTTTTTCTGCAATATTTTCAGCATGTTTCATTCCACTGTTTTTACCTGCTGAAGTGCTGCCGATGTTTCTGGGTGTCTGACCCATTTATGTGAGAATTTAACCTTTTGTATTTATCTGCACTTCTCATAAATGTCTATAGTTCAGTTATGCTTCACTCCAAAATTTCCAAAGCAACAACCCGGTCAGTCAAATAGTTCCACACAATTAAAATAGTTTATTACATCTTTTTTTTCATTTTGTACTATTCTTATTTTATTCTTATTCATATTCTTATTTTAAATCACAATTGTTAAAATCTATTGTTATGAATTAGGTTCTACTGCTGCCGCAGGGACAACGAATTTCATGACATATGCCGATGGTATTAAACCTGATTCTGATATTGATATGGGAGACCCACCACCGGTCACCTGATCCCAGTTACCGCAGACCGTAATGTGAGATTGAAGCATTTTCCATATATTTGTATTCCACAGAAATGACAACAGTTAAGTTTCCTTCTGAGGTTCCAGAACAGAAGCTCCGTCTGTCTAATATTTCCACACAATTAAAGTGGGGAATTTGTTTATTCTCATCATGTACTGAGCTACAGTGAAAATCTTGTCTGACGTACCATCCACACAGATCACTACTTTACAACAGTACAGTGAGCTGATATACGACAGAACAATAACTGTAACAAAGCATTATGGCTGCAGAGAAAGTGCAGTGCAGATAGACATATGGTGCAGGGTCACGTCGAGTTACATTGTGAGGCCGAGAGCATTTTAACATTCATTTGGCTTATAGACACAGACAGGAAGCCGTCCTTGAGCTTGTCATTACTAATAACTGCAGGTCTTCTTTTCTCACTTTCTCGTGGCACTAGACAGGGATGTCCATTAAGCCCTTTATTATTTAATCTTGTATCGGAACCTTTAGCTATAACACTACGTGAAGCTAAAAGTATTCTTGGTATCTCTATGAATAGAACCATACATAAGATTTCTCTTTATGCAGATGATCTTTTGTTTTTTATTTCAAATTTTGAGGAATCAATTCCTAATCTTTTGGAAACACTTAAAGATTTCGCTAAATTTTCTGGATATAAACAACTTGAAAGAAGTGAATTGTTTCCATTAAATGTCCCTGTTAGTATATATAATGATATTCCTTTTAGAATTGTTAATACATTTAGATATTTAGGTATTATAATTACTAAAAAAATATAAAGATCTCTATAAAGCGAACGTAGTTCCTTTAATGGACTCCATGAAGCACAATTTTCTAGATGGAATCCACTTACTTTTTTTTAATAGGTCGTATTCATGCTGTGAAAATGATCTTACTTAGATTTTTATATATTTTCCAAAATATACCTATCTTTTTAACTAAAAAAATTCAATCAAATTGACTCTCTTATTTCTTCCTTTATTTGGAACAATAAGAGACCAAGAATTAATAGCTATCATTTACAAAAATCTACAAAACGATGGGGACTTGCACTTCCTAATTTAAGCCTGTATTATTGGGCTGTGAATATTAGACAATTATGTTTTTGGTTATATTGGCTTGATAAGAACCAAAAATCATTATGGGTTGATTTGGAATTAAAATCTGTTGAACAATTTTATTTAACTTCAATTTTAGGAGCTCCATTCCCTTTATAGCTCTCTAAAATTCCAAATTTAAATCTTTACCCGGTTATTAAACAATCCCTACGGATTTGGGTTCAGTTTCGTTTTTTTTAAAATTTTAAACAATTTAAGATGACTAGTTTTTTACATCGAAACTTCTCATTTAAACCTTCAACAACTGACCCCATTTTTCTCCTATGGAAAAATAAAGGGATCCATTCTTTTACAGATTTATTTTGTGATGGTCCATTATGATCTTTGAAGAGTTAATTAACAAATTTTCTCTCACTCATACACATTTTTTTGCAATATGTTCAGGTTAGACATTTTTTACGATATTTACCTAAGTTTCCATATTTACAAGAATCTGATTTTTTTGGATACCATTTTGAAATTGAATCCCTTCGTGAAAGGTTCCATTGGCAGCATTTATCATTTGTTTTTGTTACAAAACGAGAACCTATCACTAAAGATTAAACAAGATTGTGACAGAGAACTTAATATGACCTTTGTTAATGAAGATTGGCTTCGAGTTTTGAAAAACGTAAATTCTTCTTCTGTATGTGCCGACCATTGTTTAATTCAATTTAAAACTGTTCACCATTATTATTTAACAAAGGGGAGACTATCTAAAATATTTCCTAGTATAGACAAATGCTGTGATAGATGTAAAACTGAAGTAGCTACTTTGTCACATATGTTCTGGTCATGTTCTTCATTAAAATCGTTTTGGAAATCATTATTTTCTACAATTTCTAAAGCTCTGAAAATTATTTTACAAATTAATAGATTGACTGTTCTATTTGGAATAGTTCCACATCATATTCAGGGTATTTCATCTTCAGATCAACATGTAATTGCATTTGTTACACTACTGACAAGAAGGGCTATTTTATTAAAATGGAAAGATATTTCTTCCCCTACATTAATTGAATCGTTTTCTCAAGGAATGTTATGTCTTAGTTTGGAAAAAATAGAAGTAGAACTTATGATCCTCGATTCGATTTTGAGAGAAGATGGGGTTCTTTTGCCAAATATTATCATTTAATTTGAATTATGCTACATGGTTTCCGTCCAATTTTATTTTTTTTTATAAATATGAAATGACGGTTGATGATTCTTTTTTAAAAAATTAGATGATGGTCAAACGTATTGCTCCGGGGGATTCATTCCTAATGGATTCCCCCCCCCCCTTTTTGTGGTTAGTGGGTTTCTTTCCGAGTTAAATGGGGGTACTTCTTTCCCTTATTTTTCTGTATATAGATTTTTCCATTTTTATATTTTACGATCAGTTTTTTCAGCTTTATTATGGTATACATATTAATCTATTGAAGTTTTGTATCATTTTATAGCTGTAGACAATTATGTATCAATAAAAAAGATTCCAAAAATGAAAAATGAAACTGGCAAAACAATCACAAGACATATGGTGCAGAGTCACGTCGAGTTACATTGTGAGGCTGAGTACATTTTATCATTCATTTGGCTTATAACCACAGACAGGAAGCCGTCCTTGAGCCTGGTGTTACGCGCTTTAAGGCTTTTGTATCTCTTTCCCGATGGGGGAGCGGGTTTGCAGCAAGAATGTCCAGATTCTGAGGATCTTTGAGTACATGGCCTGCTTTTCCGAGGGATGGGAAGTGTAGGAAGAGTCCATGGAGTGGAGGCTTGTTTCTCTGATGTTCTCTGCTCTCCAAAGTTCTCTGCAGTTCCTTGCAGTCATGGGCAGAGCAATAGCCATACGAAGGCGTGAAGTATCGACAAGAAGCTCAGAGACGTCGGCCTTCACCCTGCCTTGTGTAGCTGAATCCTGGACTTCCTGTCAGATCGCCGGCAGGTGGTAAGTATGGGCTCGCTCACCTCTCTCTGTCTCTCTGACCCTCAGCACACATACACCACAGGGTTGGCTTCTTGCCACCTACTTTACTCTGTGCACTCATGACTTGTGTCGCCACCCACAGCTCCAATCTGCTAATTAAATTTGCTGACGACACTACACTGACTGCCCTAATCTCAAATAATAACGAGGCAGCCGACAGAGAAGAAGTCATCACCCCGACACAGTGGTGTCAAGAAAACAACCTCTCCCTCATTGTGACAAAAACACAGGAGCTGGTTGTGGATTAGAGAAGGAATGGAGACAGGTATCAAATTCAACATTTCCAAGTCTGTTGTTGACACAAAATGCACATTTTAATATTGATCATGACAAAATGTATTTTATATATCGTTAATGACTTAAAACATATTTACAGATTGTGACTGACAGAGAATCGTATAATTTGTGTTCCGTGTGTTATCTGAATGTACTTGCCTGTGATGCTGCCACAAGTCAGTGTTTCTCTGTACCTGTACCTTCCCGTACTTGTGCACTTGGCAATAAATTCAACAGGATCTAAGAAATCTCAGTGAGATTTGATTAGTGATGATCATCTTGGTAGCTCGGTAGGTCGAATGTATGAGACAGTACACTGTTAAATGCAAAACCCTGAACAGTGTTGATGATCAGAGGAATCTCAGACTCCAAGGAGGCGGGACTATGACGTCAGTCACAGGCTGACAGCGCTGACTGTGGACTGAACCATAAGAGAGAGAGAGCGATCTGCAGACAGGCAGTCGGCCAGTCTAAAGAGAGAGAGAGAGACTGGAAAAGCTGATAGCTTCAGTTAGTCGCAGCTGAGGCTTGGAACTCTCCTATGCCCACAAGAGTGGGTTGATCATCGGTACACGGACCCACAACGAACGTGTGTGGCTGACACTTTGTATAATCCAGAGGAGTGAGTTTTGGAATATCTTGTGTTATCCCTTGCCTGGGTATGTTGTGTGGCAACCCCCGGAAGACGGTATTCCTGTGACAGGTCACTTTCGCTGATAACTTGTATGTGGACGGATTCAACGGATAAGAACGTCGTCGGCGGTTATTTTGTTGTAACTGCCTTTTCTCTACGTTTCACCCTGGATTACAAATATCTCTCTCCCATCATCTATTCCGTGGATTACTGAACTTTCCTACTTTACCATCTCAAGACTCTAAGCTTTGTTCCCTCACGCTTGATAGTTTGGGAATTATATTTACACATATATACACCTAACACTGTCAACTTTCCTTTATTTCATTGTTACTATAAGTAGATACTAATAAAGAGAATGGTTTTAACATCAAAACCAGACTCCAGTGCGAACTCCATTGCTGCTGGTTCGTTTCTAAAACGTTACAGTTCGTAACACAGTTTTATAAAACTAGTTAGACCACATCTGGAGTGTTTCATACAGTTCTGGTCGCCCCCATTCTCGGAAGGATGTCGGGGCTTTGGACAGGGCGGGGAAGAGGTTAACCAGGACACTGCCTGGATTAGAGAGCATGAGCTATAACGAGAAGCTGGACAAACTTGTGTTGTTTTCTCCAGAGCGGCGCGGGCTGGGGAGAGACTGGATGGACATTTCTAAGATTTCGAGAGGAATAGATAGAGTGGATATATTTTTCCTGGGGGCTGAAATGTGAGAGGAGATGTGAGCGGCAAATTTGCTTCTTTCCACAGACTAATGAGTAGCCGGAGTCTCTGCCTGGGGGGGGGGGTTCAATCAATCCTGACACGTGATCCCGTTTGCCCCTCCCATTTAACAGCAGATGGGCAGCATCTGCGCATCTGTTTCCGAGGCCCCGCCTCCCGGTGATGTAAAATCTCTTCGCGCATGTCCACAGTCTCCGGGTGGACGGTGTTTTCCTCTCCGTTCAGAGCTGAAGTGGGTCGGCTGTGTGTTCAGGAAAGACTTTCGTCTGTTCCGTCGGGATCACTGTCTGCGGGCCGAAGATATCACTTTCCCATCGGTGAGTATTGAGACCGATCCCGAGCGGGGAGATCCGATGTTGACCGTGAGCCCCGAACTGTGGGCCAGGAATTCATTTGTTTCCCAACTATCTGGGCTCGTCAGAAATGTGTCGACTTCACTTAATCTGCATTGAACGATCCAAACCAGGAGCCCAGGCTGTCTGTTTCCACAGAATTGAAATGGAAGTCCCGCCGTCAGGTCACGTGAGGCTGTGTGCCGCAGATTCGCCTCGCCCTCCGCTTTGTGACGTGGTGTGATTTTGGCCGCTGAGTCTCATTAACTTCCCCGAACTCGCCTCGTTTCCTGAGGCTTCTCGCATTTGTTCTGGAGCTTTATGGCTGTTGTGTCTTCTCCCGGACTGGGGTGGGTGAGAAAGGAGAACGTCCCAGGTTGTGGGGATCTTTGATTTCATTGCCTGCTTTACCGAGGGACTGGGAAGTCTAGGGGGAGAATGGTTCGAGCCTCAGCTCCACGCAGTAGAGCTGAGCCATACATTACTCCTGCACGTTTATAGTCCAGCGACGGTGGTCGGTCCAGTATAGACAAGACAAGATCTGTATCCTAGGATCTGTAATACAAATTTCCTGAAATGGTCCTGTTTTCACCTGGAAATGGAGTGATAGTATAACAGTAAAGGAAGCACAACTTTTTCCCTGTAAATTATCCTGGAACTCATTTGTCTGTTATTCCTGGAAATGTGTCCGGTGCAGTTGTTGCTAATGAGGTTCACATGAATAATCTCAGGAATGATGGTATTTATATATGAGGAGCATTTGATGGTTCTGGACCTGTGCTCAATGGAGTTCAGAGGGACGGTGGGGGTGGTGGGGGGATGTATGGTTAAGTAAACTTACCGAATGCTGAAAAGCCTGGATACAGTGGACATGGAGAGGATGTTTCCATTAGACAGAGAGTCTGTGATCGGACAGCACTGTCTCAGAATAAACTTGCTTCCCTTTAAAACTGAGATGAGAAAAAAGTTTTGGCCAAAAGATGTCTGATATAGATAGATAGATAGATACTTTATTCATCCCCATGGGGAAATTCAACATTTTTTCCAATGTCCCATACACTTGTTGTAGCAAAAACTCATTACATACAATACTTAACTCAGTAATAATATGATATGCATCTAAATCACTAACTCAAAAAGCATTAATAATAGCTTTAAAAAAAGTTCTTAAGTCCTGGCAGTTGAATTGTAAAGTCTAATGGCATTGGGGAGTATTGACCTCTTCATCCTGTCTGAGGAGCATTGCATCGACAGTAACCTGTTGCTGAAACTGCTTCTCTGTTGCTGCAGAATTTGTTTGAGGCTGCCATTTGGGTCTATTTGTGAAGATTAATATACTGATGATTGCTGAGTAGCTTCAGGGTTACAGGAGGAAGGCAGGAATATGGTGTTGGATTAAAAATCAGCTATGATTGAATGGTTGAGTGGTGGAGCAGACCAGATGGATTGAATCACCTAATTCTGTTCCTGTGTCTTGTGTCTTACCATGACTGAATGATGGCTGCTTCTAATCCCGTATTGTTTTGTGATGTGTGAGGGACAATTAAAGATTGTTCACTGAGATCATTATATTTGCCAACGTTTAAATTTCAGTGAGTTTTGTTCCTAGTAACATTATGCAGAAATGTTTGGTCCTCCTTTTCATTGTTAACGTGCTTCATTATCTTTCATGTTAAAGTTAGACCTGCAGTGAGAGATTTATTGGAAGAAAAACCACGACTGAAGACGAGGGAACAGCAACAAGTGAACCAGCCCGAGGATTGAGAGCATCAACTGGAGAGAACCCATCTGACTCGGAGATTCCAGTGATTCAGTCGGGAGAAAGTTTGGTGAGTCTCATTTACTCATACACTGGTCCTTTAGACATTACATACCTGTACAAAGGAAGGTAGGAAACAGTTGGGAGTAAGACAGAATGTGCCCAGAAGAACCAGTTATGCCAGTACCAGTCAGACCCAGTTGTGAAGAAGCTCCCCCCCCCCAATATTCCCTTTAAACTTTTCACCCTTCACCCTTAACCCATGTCTTCTGGTTTTTTTTCTCCCCTAGCCTCAGTGGAAAAAGCCTGCTTGCATTCACTCTATCTATACCCATCATAATTTTATACATCTCTATCAAATCACCCCTCATTCTCCTACGCTCCAGGGAATAAAGTCCTAACCTATTCAACCTTTCTCTGTAACTCAGTTTCTCAAGTCCCGGCAACATCCTTCTAAACCTTCTCTGCACTCTTTCGACCTTATTAATATTTTTCCTGTAATTCGGTAACCAAAACTGCACACAGTACTCCAAATTCCCCCTCACTAATGCAATATACAACCTCACCATTAAATTCCAACTCTTATACTCAGTACTTTGATTTATAAAGGCCAATGTAGCAAAAGCTCTCTTTACTACCCTATAGATAGATAGATAGATAGATACTTTGTTCATCCCCATGGGGAAATTCAACATTTTTTCCAATGTCCCATACACTTGTTGTAGCAAAAACTCATTACATACAATACTTAACTCAGTAATAATATGATATGCATCTAAATCACTAACTCAAAAAGCATTAATAATAGCTTTAAAAAAAAAAAAAGTTCTTAAGTCCTGGCAGTTGAATTGTAAAGCCTAATGGCATTGGGGAGTATTGACCTCTTCATCCTGTCTGAGGAGCATTGCATCGACAGTAACCTGTCGCTGAAACTGCTTTTCTGTCTCTGGATGGTGCTATGTAGAGGATGTTCAGGGTTTTCCATAATTGACCGTAGCCTACTCAGCGCCCTTCGCTCAGCTACCGATGTTAAACTCTCCAGTACTTTGCCCACGACAGAGCCCGCCCTCCTTATCAGCTTATTAAGACGTGAGGCGTCCTTCTTCTTAATGCTTCCTCCCCAACACGCCACCACAAAGAAGAGGGCGCTCTCAACAACTGACCTATAGAACATCATCAGCATCTCACTGCAGACATTGAATGACGCCAACCTTCTAAGAAGTACAGTCGACTCTGTGCATACATGTGATGCCACTTTTAGGGAATTTTCTATCAGTATTCCCAGATCCCTCTCTTCTAGTGCCCTCCTCAGTACCCTACCATTTACCTTGTACGTTCTACCTTGGTTTGACTTTCCAAAGTGCAATACCTCACACTTGTCTGTATTAAACTCCATCTGCCATTTTTCCAGCTGGTTCAGATCCCTCTGCAAGCTTTGAAAACCTTCTTCACTGTGCACTACACCTCCAATCTTTGTATCATCAACAAATTTGCTGATCCAATTTACCAAATTATTATCCAGATCATTGATATAGATGACAAATAACAATGGACCCAGCATTGATCCTTGTGGTACACCACTAGTCACAGGCCTCCACTCAGAGTAGCAATCCTCCACTACCACTCTCTGACTTCTCCCATTCTCAATTCCCAATCAAATTTACTACCTCACCATGTATACCTAGTGACTGAATCTTCCTAACTAACCTCCGATGCGGGACCTTGTCAAAGGCCTTACTGAAGTCCATGTAGACAACATCCACTGCCTTGCCTTCATCCACTTTCCTTGTAACCGCCTCGAAAATCTCTAATATATTTGTTAAACATGGCACAAAGCCATGTTAACTCTCCCTAATAAGTCCCTGTCTATCTAAATAATTGTCGATCCTATCTCTTAGTACTCCTTCCAATAATTTACCCATGACCGACATTGCCAGCCTATAATTTCCCGGATTACTTTTGGAGTCTGCTTTAAACAACAGAACAACATGAGCTATCCTCCAAATCTCTGGCACCACACCCGTAGATAACGACTTTTAAATATATCTGCCAGGGCCCCTGCAATTTCAACACTAGTCTCCTTCAAGGTCCGAGGGAATACCCTGTCAGGTCCTGGAGATTTATCTACTCACCTCAAGATAGCAAGCACCTCCTCCTCTTCTATCTGTATAGGTTCCATGACCTCAATACTTGTTTGCCTTATTTCCATTGATTCCATGCCAGTTTCCTTAGTAAATTCAGACACAAAAAACCAGTTAACATCTCCCCAATTTCTTTTGGTTCCATACATAGCCAACCGCTCTGATCTTCAAGAGGACCAATTTTATCCCATAACTATCCTTTTGCTATTAATATAGCTGTGGAAGCTCTTACTATCCTTCACCTTGACTGCCAACGCTACCTCATGTCTTCTTTCAGCCCTCCTGATTTCTTCCTTAAGTATTTGTTTGCACTTTTTATACTACTCAAGTACCTTCTTTGCTCCCTGTTTCTTATACATGTCATACATCTCTGTCTTCTTTATCAGAGTTCCAATATCCATCGAGAACCAAGGTTCCTTATTCTTATTCACTTTGCCTTTAATCCTGAGACTTTGTTCCCAGGGTGTCCTCGTGGGCCGTCCAGAAATGATTTCAGCTGGTGACAACCCTGTTTTCCCCTGTGGGGTAACCCTCATGTGGAATCGGGCTAATGGTCGGACCTTCAACCAAGTGAGTCCAGTCTCCACTGTTAGTCTGGCCAGTTTACTCTTCAGAGTGCCATTGGCTCTTTCCACTCTGCCAGCTGCCCGTGGGTGGTATACACAGTGGAATTGTTGCTTGATAGCTAGTTTGTTACATACTCCTTCATTTACTTTCACCATAAAGTGTGAGCCATTGTTGAACTCAGCATCTCTGGCTTGTACCTAAGAATTATTTCCCTTAATAATACCTTCACAACAGTCACAGCAGTATTAATGGTAGTTGGAATAGCTTCAATCCATCTACTAAACACATCTATAATAACTAAGCAGTATCTATAGCAATGTACTCTAGGCAATTCAATAAAATCAACTTGTAGACACGAAAAAAATCCACCTGTCAAGGGAATCATACCCGGTGTGCAGGGTGCAGGGTACAGGTTACCAACCATTCCCTCCTTTCCCAGGTGTGTACAATTATGTATATAATCAACCAATATTGGTAAAAACTGTGTAGGAACACAAACCTGTCCCGCTGGGTGATCCAAAAACCTATGTTGGGGTCTTTCTGGCACCTCATCTGGGACCACAGTTTTCACTCCTCCTCAGAGGCGTCCCCCTGAGAAGAACAAAACTCGAGGTAGCTGTAGAGCGGTGAGTAAGTTCTTTACAAAGGTGACATTACTAATGGGGTGGCCAGAGGAAGTCAGGAATCCCCATGTTCCCAGAGAGCCCTGTAGTCATGTACAATTCCAAATGCATAACGGGAGTCTGTGTAAACGTTCCCACTTTAGTCTGTTGCTGGGATACAGGCACGAGTCGGAGCAAACAGCTCAGCCTTCTGGACAGAGACAGCTGCTTCAAAAGAGGCCTGTTCAATTACTTCACTGTCCATCACTATTGCATAGTCAGAATATTGTTATCCTGCTGGATCCACAAAAGAGCTTTCATCCTCATCAAACATTGTCTCGGGATTGAGGGGGATATTGCAGAATGGATGGGAGAGACTGTCTTCCTTCACGGTGATCCGGACAGGGGGACAGTTGGTGCGACCGACTTCATGGCCTGAATTTGCTCAGTGATGGGGTACAGCGTCTTGGGATCGGTCAATATTAAAAGTGTGTCTCACCAAATGTCCCGCCTTCACCTCAGACTCCTTCCAGTATCGGAGTTGGACCGCAGCCAAGTCTTGCCCGTCTCCCTCGGTGCTGGAGGCTTGTTTCAGCAAGGTGTTGGCCAGGAACCCTGGGCTCTTTGGCTTGAACCCAGGGCAAACACTAACAGTGGAATGGGGAACCACCAGTTCTGTCTGTCGCCAAAGGAAATCTGGAAATTCGGCCAGTAATGCACTGCCCACTTTTCCTTTAACCTCTGCAATCACCATGACTGGGAACTTCTGTCCCTCGAGGGGTGCATAATATTGATTTTCCTCAGCTGAGCACCCCGTAATGTCACAGCACAGAGTCACATGGGGGTCAACCACTGGCAGAAGGGGTTCAAACGCAGTGGAGTCCAGATTAAGTGCCTACCACTGGGGGGTCGGAAATTGGGGAAGCTGTCGGTTGTTCACCTGTCACAGGGTGACACCATTGCCTGTGCAGAGAATCTCAACTTCCAACAGACAGAGCAAGTCTCTCCCTGTTGGATTACACCCCCGACTGCGGGGTGCTGACTGTAAATGAAACCTCACACTGGTTCCCGTGGAATTCCATCTCCAGTGGCTGGTTATGTGAATACGTACATTCTGTGCCTTCGAACCCAGACAGAGTGAATGTTGCGTCTGATAACTGCAATCCCTTTTCCGATACTATTTCCCGATTGAGAGTGGTTGTAGTTGTCCCCATATCAATCATAAACGGAACTGGAATAGCAGCAACTGTCAATATTACACTGGGCTCTACCTGAGGGGTGGTACTCACGGTAGGAAGCATCCTTGCTTGTCCATTTCTAAACGGGTTGTTGTCCCCACCTGTCCCTTGGTAGGCTGTTGTTCCCATTTCTGATCCGCAGATATAGCCCGCTCGCATCCTCCTTCCCACTGAACATATTCACCTTTAATATTCTTTTCATATCTTATTATTATTATTATTATTATTATTCAAAAATAGCACAAGTGCATTGAAGTAACAACACTTACAATGCGTCGTAAAAGAGGAAATAATCTTGAGGATTGAAAATTTTGTGAATTTTCACTGTACTGCCAACACAGATGCCTTGTGCAGGAAGGCACAGAGTCGACTGTACTTCCTTAGAAGGTTGGCATCATTCAATGTCTGCAGTGAGATGCTGAAGATGTTCTATAGGTCAATTGTTGAGAGCGCCCTCTTCTTTCTGGTGGCGTGTTGGGGAGGAAGCATTAAGAAGAGGGATGCCTCACGTCTTAATAAGCTGGTAAGGAAGGCGGGCTCTGTCGTGGGCAAAGTACTGGAGAGTTTAACATTGGTAGCTGAGCGAAGGGCGCTAAGTAGGCTACGGTCAATTATGGATAACTCTGAACATCCTCTACATAGCACCATCCAGAGACAGAGAAGCAGTTTCAGTGACAGGTTACTATCGATGCACTGCTCCTCAGACAGGATGAAGAGGTCAATACTCCCCAATGCCATTAGGCTTTACAATTCAACTGCCAGGACTTAAGAACTTTTTTTTAAAGCTATTATTAATGCTTTTTGAGTTAGTGATTTAGATGCATATCATATTATTACTGAGTTAAGTATTGTATGTAATTAGTTTTTGCTACAACAAGTGTATGGGACATTGGAAAAAAAGGTTGAATTTCCCCATGGGGATGAATAAAGTATCTATCTATCTATCTATCTATCTAAAAAAAAGAAAAGTGAGGGGAAAAAAAGAAGAAACCCATTGGAGGTACAACCCCAGAGCCATGCGTCATACAAAAAGCTTCTAAAAATAAACTTCAAACCGCCAAAAAGAAAGAAAAGATATATCAAAAAAATTTACGTTTAGATCGTCGAGGAAATCTATCAGTTAACTGAAATGATAATAATGAGCAGATGAGCCCCATCTCTTCTCAAAATCAAATAAAGGTACAAAGGATCGACTTCTAATTTTCTCCAAGACACAGCATCACCTGAGAGCCATTGTGACAAAGTAGGAGCTGATATATCCTTCCATTTCAACAAGATGGCCCTCCTAGCTATCAATGTAACAAACATGTTGGTCAGACACAGAAACACCATGGATATTTTGAGGAATTATTCCAAAAAGCATAGTCAATTTATTAGGTTGTAAATTGATTCTGAGTGCTTTAGAAATTGTCGAAAAGATTGACTTTCAAAACTGTTTTAATATAGAACATGACCAGAACACATGTGTCAGTGTGGCTATCTCATTTTTACATCTATCACAATGCTTATCAACATTGGGAAATATTTTCGGAAGTCTCTCCTTCGTCAAATGGTAATAATGTACAATTTTAAATTGAATCAGTGAATGATGAGCACAGATCGAAGAAGAGTTAACCAGCTTCAGAATCCATGTCCAATCCTCCCATATAAAAGAGAAATTGAGTTCCTTCTCCCAATCCTGTTTAATCTTAAGTAAAGGATGCTTATCCCTCTGTAATAATAAATTATAAATTCTTCCAAAAGAACCTTTCAACAAGGGGTTCATATTCATAATAATATCTAACAAATCAGCCTCCAATATGTAAGGAAAATTACTTAAATATTTTTGAAAAAAATGTCTAACTTGTATATATTGTAAAAAATGTGAATATAAGAGAGAATTCTTATCGACAAATTGTTCAAAAGACATCAATCTGCCTTCTTTAAATAAATCCAAAAAAGAATTAATACCTTTACTTTTCCAAAGCAATAAAAATTGGAATACTCCAAGAAGGTTTAAAAAAGTAATTATGATAAATTATACTACAAAGTTTAACTTTTTTAAGATTAAAAAAATTGCGGAACTGGATCCAAATTTGTAAAGAGTGCTTAACCACAGGATATAGGTTTAAATTAGCAACTTTAGCTAATTGTATAGGTAGAGTAACTCCTAATAACGAAGTTAAATAAAACTGTTTCACAGCTCTCAGTTCCTGGTCTACCCAGATTGGCTGTTCATTCCTATCAACCTAATATAACCAGAAGGACATACGCCGCGTTAACAGCCCAATAATACATTCATAGATTAGGCAAAGTGAGACCACCATCCTTTTTCAACTTTTGCAAATGACATTTACCAATTCTTGGTCTTTTATCATCCCAAATAAAAGATAGAATAATAGAATCAATCCGATCAAAAAACTTCTTAGTAAACAAAAACAGGAATATTCTGAAATAAATATTAAAATTTTGTCGGGCGGAAGCAGACATTTTTCTTGCTTCTTCTGGAATAATCCCAAAAATTGCTGTAAGTGGATTAGGTTGAACATCCACAGGTATAACTTTAGATAATATTCCAAACACATCCCTCCAAAAATTGTTGAAACTTACACATGACCAAAACATATGAGTTAGAGTAGCCACTTCTGCATTACATCTGTCACAAATAGGGCTTATATTAGAAAAAATATGCACCAATTTATCTTTGGACATATGGGCCCTGTGTACTATCTTAAACTGAATTTAGATATGGCGTGTGCAGATAACTGAATTATTGACTAAATAATAAAGTTTACTCCACTGATTATCTGAAAGTGAATGTTGAAGTTGTACTTCCCAGGTGCGTTGAACCCTATCATTAGGTGACATGCGAGCATTCATTAACTGTTTATAAAGGATTGCTATGAATTGTTTTTGAAAAGGTTTAAACTGAAAAATAGCATAAGCCAAATTTAAAGAGCAGGCTGAGGGGTAAATTGGTAAAAAAATCACGTAAAAAATTCCCAACCTGTAAATATTTGAAAAATGTGTATTAGAGATATCATATTTGTCCATTAACTGTGAAAAAGACATTAAACACTCTTGTAAAAACAAATCTTAAAAAGTCCATTAAAGGAGGAAAATTGGCTTTATAAAGATCCTGATATTTTTTAGTAATTATATCACCTAAATATCTAAAAGAATCCATAACATTAAAAGGAATATTATCATATATAGAGACAGATTCATTTAAAGGAAGTAATTCACTTTTACTAAAATTTATTTTATATCCTGAAAGGTCTCCAAATTTGTCATATAATTTTAGCAAAGCAGGAATAGATTATTCAGGCTTGGATATATATATATATGAATAAATCATCAGTGTAAAGAGAGATCTTGTGCATGGTCTCATTCACAAAAATCCCATGAATATTTTCGGCTTCACAAAGAGTAATAGCAAGGGGCTCTAATCTTAAGTTACATAACAAAGGACTTAATGGGCAAACTTGGCTTGTCCCCCGTGATAGCTGAAAAAAGGAGACCTACAGTTATTAGTGACAACAGTAGCAATAGGAGCTTTATATATCATTTTAATCCAATTATTAAAATTAATACAAAAACAAAATTTTTCTAAAGTATTAAATAAATATTTCCATTCAATTCAATCAAATGCTTTTTCAGCATCCAAAGATATAAGACACTGTGGAGTTTTAGAAGAAGGTGAATATATAATGTTAAATAATCTCCGAACATTTGAGAAAGAAAAATGACCCTTTATAAAGCCTGTTTGATCTTTAAAAATGATTTTACCCAAAATACTCTCCAACGGATTGGCCATCATCTTTAAGTGAATCTTAGCTTCAACATTCAATAATGAAATAGGTCTGTATGAGGCAAAATCAAAAGGATCTTTATCGTTTTTGAGAATTAAAGAAATAGAAGCTTCATAAAAAGTAGAGGGTAAATCACTTTTCACAAAAGATTTAAACATCTCCAACATATATGGAGAAAGCAATTTTCCAAATTTTTTGTAAAATTCTACAGGATAACCAGCATGTCCTGGGGCCTTACCAGATTACATTGAGAAAATAGCTTTATGAATTTTGGATTCAGTAATTTAGGCATCCAGAATTTTTTGATCCTCAACAGAAATTTTAGGAAAAGCAATCGTTCGTAAAAAAAACAACAACAACAACAGTCATTTCAGAAGAGTCCACTGGACATTGAGATTTATAAAGTTCAGTACAAAAGTCTTGAAAAATCTTATTAATTTCTTCATAATCCCGCGCCAGGGTACCATCTTTTCTACGAATTTTCAAAATTTGCATCTTGGCTCCAGCTGATTTTAATTGAGATGCAAGTAGTTTATTATTTTTATCTCCAAACATATAAAATTGGGTCTTTATCTTAAGTAGATAACCTTCAATTGAATGAGTTAATAATAGGTTATATTATGATTTAAGTTCCACCCTTTTTTAAAATGTCAATATTAGGGGAAGTCACATAGATATTATCTAAATCTTTAATTTGTTTTGAAATTTTATCTAATTTTGCTTTAGTCTGTTTTTTAAGTTTAGTTGAATAAGAAATAATCTGACCACATAAAAATGCTTTGAATGTATCCAATATAATTAATTTAGACATACCTCCTATATCATTAAAAAGTAAAAAATTATTTTATCTGGCTTTCGATAAAACTAATTAAGTCAGAGTTTTGCAATAAAGTCTGAGACATGTGCCATGGTGGACGGCCAAAAATGTCATCGTCAAATTCAAAGGACAAACTCAAAGGCGCATGATCAGGTATAGCAATAGCGTCATATTCACAGATTTTAACATTAGGCAAAAGACAGGGATCAACTATAATATAATCAATCCTTGAATATATTTTATAAACATGGATAAAAAAGAATATTCTCTGTTATCAGGGTGTAAATGCCTCCATAATTCAATCAACCCAAAATTGGTCAAAAAAGAGTTAATAACTGACGCAAAATGATTTGGAAGTCGTTGATTAGTTGAGCTCTTATCAATCATAGGATTTAAGCAACAGTTAAAATCCCCACCCATTAACAACATATACTCATTTAAATCCGGCAGTAAAGCAAATATTTTTTTTTAAAAAGCAGGATCATCTAAATTAGGACCATACAAATTAACCAGAACAACCTTTCTATTACAAATCACTCCTTTAACAATTAAAAATCTACCATTAGAATCTGACTCAATATACTCTTGAGTAAATATATTAGATTTAATAAAGATAGACACACCCTTAGTTTTGCTCTGAGAAGTAGCATGGAGTTGTTTTCCATTCCACCAGCAAAAAAATCTATTCTGATCTCCTGCCTTGATATGCATCTCCTGAGCAAAAATTATATCAGATTGGAATCGATTAATAATTTTAAGTCTTTTTTGTTTAATAGGATAATTCCAACCACGTATATTCCAAATTATTACATTAGTCCATTTAACTGCCATACTATAATTTTATTCTTATTTACTTTATACATCCGCAGAACACATACCAATACGGGATTATCAAAGATGGCAGTGATGAAGAATAAAGCCATATAGAAAACACACATGCTCCAGAACCACCCAATGGGAAAAAACTCCTAACTCTAAACCCACCCACCCTCCCAAAAGCCTGAAAAAAAGGCAAGTGAACTAAGATAGATGCGAAAACATGGGCCACTCTGCCTCTCGTCTCTGCCTCCCCCCAGCCAGTACATAAAATAAATAAAATGACCTTGCAAGAAAGACAGTAAAGTCTCAACAAAGGAGTGTTTACATTCTATCATGTGTTAAACAGAAAAAGAACCAAAATAATATAATCTCTTAGAGAGAAAAACCAGCCCCATCTTAAGTTTAGCTTTAAATCCCTAAGAAAACTTTAAATTCAGTTATAGGGCGCTATAATAAAACAGATTAAAAAAAGTTAATAGTATACTTAACTGAACTAAATTGATGGAAATATTAATTAGTAAAATCATAGTAACTTAACCCTCCCAGATAAATATTTAAAAAGAAACCCTGTTGGTAGAAAAAAAAACTACCAGTTAGTAATTTAAGAAACAACAAAAAAATCAAACCAAATATTAGATAAAAGGAACAAATCCTTTTATCCTCTTTTCTCAGTCAAATATGTAATTAACCATTTAAACAGTCAAACTTGATCCGTAAATCTTCTTTCCAAAAAAAAAAATCCAATAGGATGTAATGATGAGCAGGTTTTCTTTTCTTCTTTTATTAATCTGTCAATGAAATATCCAAATAGCCTTCATATATTTTCTTTTTGTAGTGTGAGTAATATACAGATAATCAAACAGCTTTTCATAGTTTATTCAGTAGTAACGTCAGTGGCGGTGACAGGTATAGCCTGGACAAAATCCAGCTCGACTTTTGGGTCAAAGAAAGTACATGGGGAAGAATTAGGAGGAAAAACTTTCATTCTTGTCGATTAACTCAAAGAGGGAAATCGTTTCTTATCATATGCTTGTTTCATTACCAAAGCAAATCTTGCTCTTTGTTCCATTACTTCTTTTGGATAATCTTCATAAAAACAGAACTCAGACTCATTGAATCTGAAAACTCTGTTTTCTTGCCTGTCGCATTATTTGATCTTTAATTTTAAAGTGATGAAAACAAGCCAAAATAAATCTTGGTCTGGTTGAGTCTTTAAACTTCGAAGTGGACAGCCTGTGTGCTCTTTCAATAGCAAGTAGCTGTGATGAAATAGTCAGAAATAGATCATGAAAGAGCTTATCAAAGTAAACCATTAAGTCTCCAATTTCAGCTCCTTACTGCAATCCAATGATTCGGATATTGTTTCTGCGTGACTTAGTTTCCTAATCAATAATCTTATTAACGATATTTTTCCAAATGGGTTGTAGTTTCAGACAGTTTTTGCTTAGTTGACTTCAATTCCTCTTCATGATTAGTAACTTGAGTTTCCATATCTTTGTTTTCCCAGAAATAAGTTCCTTTCATTATATTCTTTTCCAGTTGATCTTTAATTGCCTTATTCTGATCTTGAATTGATTTCAGTGACTGAACGATATCTTCAGCCCATGATGGCATTTCATCAGATCTTTCCTTCAGCGTCTTTCCTTTTTCATTACCTTTGTCAGTAGGTTCATGCAGATTCTTCCCACTTCTCGTAGACACAGACATATCACTCCCGTTCAAGAATCAGCAATTAAAAATTTGAAATACAAAATTTAAGCTGTGGGCGGGAGAGAAAACTAAGAGCAGCACAGAATTAGTGCTACTCTATCGACAGACAGAGGCAGTCTCCATTCACCTGTAATATTAGTTCCCTTCGGGGTTGATTGGCATTCGAAAGCCCTGTTCCAATGATATGTCAAAGCTCGTTGCATTCGATTTTGGTCATTGTCAGGCCAATCCATATTATTTGTTAATGATGTTGGTTAACTTAGTTGGTAAGCATTGGAGCAGTAGGGCATTAAATTGGGGGGACAGATTCCCATCATTAAAGGCTTGGTCTCCTGCGAAAGTGCTGTAGCAGGCCACAAAACTCATACAGGGTCGATATGCCAGACACGGGTATGGGATCCCGTGTTTCCCTATCAGTTCTAACTTTAGACTGACATTCCTGCCCTGCTCTCCTATGTAGACCGGCCTTGGTTTGCTTACGTTGTTTTTCCTGCTGTCGTTTTCCGCGCCCATCCATCCATTCACGCTCTGTTTTTAACGTCTCCCCACCTTTGGTGTTCCTTCTGCAGTACTTACCTCTATCCTAGTGGTCGCCAACCTGTCGATTGCGATCGACTCGTCTACCTTTGAGACTTTCCCAGTAGATCCCGAAAAAAAAGAAAAATAAATACACAAATACTGTTGAGAGATTGTTTCCGGGTTGTGGGGTTTTAGTTCCATTCTTTCTACATGCGTGTAACTACACAGTGTCCCCAACCACTGGGCCGCGAGGAAACAACATGAGTCAGCTGCACCTTTCCTCATTCCCTGTCAGCCCACTGTTGAACTTGAGTGCATGCGAGGTCATCAGTCGCCTAACCGCAGTGACACCCTCATGCCAGAGATCACCAGTTGGCCTCGGGCGGCCGGTGGGAAGTGCCGTGACTACTGGCCTGGAGTGCTGCCTCTAAACCGGTTTAGCACACCGAATGTTCGTGGGGAATCCGGCAGTAAAATATTCGCAGACGACCTAATTCGGGCTCAGCGTTTCATAGGTATCAGAGCAGCTACCGTGCTGTGATCTACTGAAACAAACTTTTGTCAGCTGATAGGTCCTACTGGGGGGGCGGGCTCGTGCCCTGTCACACTCCTTGCTCGGTTGGTCACTCTCTCCGGACTGTGACTGCCGCGGCTCCGGCACAGGGACCTCCGGCCCTGACATTGTCCTCTCACCCAACCCACGACCAACCAAACCAAGCCAAGGCATCTGGCGGCGGGCGGGCAGGAGGCTGTCCAATGAGGCAATGAAGCCCTCAAAACCACTTGGGTACCCCGAGTCCAAGCACCCTGCACTTAAACGAAAACGTGTTGAGTTTTTTCAGCGGAGAAAACGTGAGCAGCGCGGGACAGAAGCTAAGTGCCGAGCGCCACAAAAACTGAATTACGGAATAGACTGGACATAAGGAACTTATGAGTATCGCTGTATTCCTATTGTGTTTAGCACCCCCACCCACCCCATCCCCCGTTGGTCGGTCCACAAGAATATTGTCAATATTAAACCGGTCTGCGGTGCAAAAAAAAGGGCGGGTGCCCCAGTGTTTATACATTATTTCTACTTCCAGGTTGTGGGGTTTTACTTCCGGTCTTTTCTGCCCTGGTGCGCATGCGTGTAACTAATTGATCTGGGTCGATCTTGCATTTGACTAAGACCAAGGTAGGGGATCTTGGGCTTAAAATGGTTGGTGACCACTACTCTATCCCTTTATCACATGCATTATTCCTCCAACTTGCTGATAATATACTGTTCCACTTTAAAGGTATGTCACATCCGGAATTTTTTCCAGTTAGCCGAGGATTTCCTTCCACGCCGCTGTGTGGTGTTGGGAAATCATGTACAAGGCAAGTAACAGCAGTAGTTTGCCATTGCCTTCTGCTGGTTTTGTTCACCAGCTCTAACCCAGCACAGATGAAAATGTGCAAGTGAGTCGGCTGGATTTGAACTCGGGACCTCTCGCCTCGAAGTCCAATGCTGAAGCCATTATGCCACCAGTGGCATAGCCAGCAAAGTTCTGCTTTACATCTGCCTTTTCCTTCCATTCCCTTTTCAACAATTTCCACTTATTTCCTCAGTTCTTTTTCCAAATCAAATTTACTGCTTGTTCTCATGAGGTAATAACCCAGGCTCCTGCACCCTCCCCCATCCGTGGCCACATTTTGTTCCCCAATTTCTTATTCAGCACTGCACTCAACATTCACAAATATTTTTCCTTGTCTTGAGAACTCTCACACAAATTGTATTGGGCTGCTGCTGGCCCACTCGTATCAATTGACTGGAATTGACCAATGGTCTCTAAGTAATTTATCGGGCACAAAGCCTCCTGCTCAATGAACAATGAGATAAATTTACCCGGCTGGCACCTCCTGCTTAATTGATGAATTTACCTGGCACGTCTGCCTCCTGGCCATTTAGTAAAATTTTGCCTACCTTATACAAATCTGCCAACAAATTCTTTCCCGATCCTGTCAAGGTATGTGATCAGCCTTGGGTGAGGCACCGTACGTCCAAAGGAACTAACAGTGAGTTACAAATTTAAAATACCCATTGGACTCTCGTTCGGTCTCCGCAGTCCCCAGAGTGGTCCAGCTGCTCACTCAGCCCGTCTGCTCAGCACTCCCTATATTGGGATCCTGTCCGTGATGCCAAATGTTAAAGTTGAATCTGAATAAAACTCAGGAGACCAGCTTCTTATCGACACCACGGTTTATTGTGCATTCAAATGCCTGCAGGAGTTTGAGACCCATTTGTCAAAGTGAAGGCACGTAAGCACTGCCACCTTCTGACAAGTCGAATGACTTGGGTTACAGCCGTATATTTATACATAGTACATCCCATACATTAATATTGCAAGTTGTTATTTGAACTGGCACGCCCACTAAGTGTGTTGGTGCAAAACTTAATTACTTGGATAACAGAGTTTGCTAAATGGTTTTAATTATAGATGGAAGTACTGTCCAGTCCTTATCAGTTATTCCCTTTGCAAGGCCCTGACTTAATTACAAACAAATGTTCATTCCTGTCCTTATCAGTGAGTCCTTCTCCCTTTACTCAAAAGAGGATACAATGTATAATGTTATCAACTCTCAATGTGTCTCTCTGCAAGCCGCAGAGAACTGGTAATGAGTCTGTCTTAGCTAAACGCTGAAGACTGAGTTCACTTCAGTTAAAATTCCTATTCACTCCCAATTATTCTTTTAGCCAGAGGTTACACAGGTTCAAAATGAATTTTTTTATATACCCTCAATTCGTCAGGAGGGTTCAGGGGAAATATTTATGCCCAATATAGAAACTGGTGTTACCTGTGTGTATTGTGGCAATGCAAGAGGTGCTGGAGAATTTCTAAGTGGGAAGAAGTGGAGTAATATTTGCAAATCTGACTTTTTAAAGCATAATTTAGCAAGCAAACCACATATGGAGAATATGCAAAAGCTTTGGTGAGAAAATCCTTCATTACCAGTTACAGGCCTGCTACATAGTTTGTGTGAGAGTACAGATGAACTCGATCAAACCCAGAGGAGATCAAAGTACTTATCAACAGTGATTTGCTAGCTGTGAAAACGATTACCTCTCTGTATAAAATTCACTGTGCACATGTCACTGAGTTAAAAAAAGTGCACAGTACATGATTTATGTGCACACTGGTCATTACAAATTAGACGGAACATTGGTGGGAAGGTGGTGATACCTCCAGTGTCCCTGATGTCCTCACCTATAAGATGTGCACCCTGCACGTTAAGGAGTTGGAACCTGAAATTGATGAATTCCGGATCATCCGGGAGTTGGAGGGGGTGATAGATATGACATGAAGAGAGGTGAGTTACACCCAAGGTGCAGGACACAGGAAACTGGGAGAGAGTCAGGAAGGGGAATGAGGTTAAATAGCCATTGCAGAGTACTCTAGTGCCCATCAAACACAACAAAAGGTAGACCACTTTAGAAACTGGTGGTGAAGGGGATTACCTGACAGAGAAAAGTCAAAGGGGTGATAGGGGATTCATTAGTTAGGGGAACAGAACAAGAGGGAACTGATATCCAAGTGGTAAGGCGTGCTAGTGCTAGTGTGGGTGGAACGGGTGATGTGGTTAAAATAAGCTGCAAGGGGAATGGGAGCCAAACAGATAATGGAGAGGGTGAATTGAATTGAATTGACTTTATTAGATACATACTTCATAAACATGAGGAGTAGAAATCTTTATGTTATGTCTCCATCTAAATGTGCAATGTGTAATTTATGGTAATTTATAATAGATCGTTTGTACATAGGACAGTCAATATAACATCGAAATGCAATTGTATCAGCATGAATTAATCAGTCTGATGGCCTGGTGCAAGATGATGTCCAGGAGCCTGTTGGTCCTTTTGCTGTGGTACCGTTTCCTGGATGGTAGCAGCAGGAACAGTTTGTGATTGTGGTGAATTTGGTCCCTGATCTCCTTTGGGCCCTTTTTATACACCTGTCTGTGTAAATGTACTGAATAGTGGAAAGTTCACCACTACGGATGTGCTGGACTGTCCGCAACACTCTCTGCAGTTTCCTGCAATTAAGGGAAGTACAATTCCCATACCAGGCAGTGATGCAGCCAGTCAGGATGCTCTCAATTGTGTCCCTGTAGAAAGTCCTCAGGATTTTGGTCCCCATCCCCAACTTTTTCAACTGTCTGAGGTGAAGGAGGTACTGCTGTGCTCTTTTCACAACACAGCTGGTATGTACAGACAATGTAAGGTGCTTGGTGATGTTTATGCCGAGGAACTTAAAGCTGTTCACCTTCTTAACCCCAGATCCAGTGATGTCAATAGGGGTTATCCTGTCTCCATTCCTCCTGTCGTCCACAATCAGCTCCTTTGTTTTTGTGACAATGACGGAGGGTTTGTTTCCTTGACACTAGTCAGATGTTCAGATCATAGATTCAGCAGTTAGATGGTTGAGCCTGGTGCGATGAATGTGCTGAGCTGTATATATCACAATGCAAGAAGCATCAGAGGAAAGCCAGATGAGCTCAGGACAGGGAATTATGATATTCTTGCCAATATTGGGACTTGTTTACACCCAACAGTCTGAGGGATTTAGAGGAACAAATGTGTAGAGAGATTGCAGACCATGCCAATAAACAAAAAGGTTGATTCAGTAAGTGATTTTTAACTTTCCATATATTGACTAGGACTCCCATACTATAAAAGGACTAGATGGGGTAGAGTTTGTCAAATGTGCCCTTAATCAGTATGTAGAATCTCTAATATAGAAGTGAACAATAAGCTGTTAGGAAATGATCCAGGGCTGGTGACAGAATTTGTGATCATAATGCCATGAGATTCAAAGTAAATATGTAAAAAGAGAGGTCTGGACCACGGGTTGAGATTCCAAATTGGAGAAAGGTCAATTTTGATGGTATCAGAAAGGATCTGACAAGTGTGGTTTGGGACAGGTTGATTCCTGGCAAAGGTGTACCTGTAAGTGGGAGGCCTTCAGATGTGAATTTTTGAGGATGCAGAGTTTGTATGTGGCTGCCAAAATGAAGGTTGAAAGGTAACTGGTCCAGGGAACCTTGCTTTTGAAGAGAAATTGAAGCCTCGTATATTTTGTTCCTCTAAATGCCTCAGACTGTTGGGTGCTACTGAGACCCATTAATGACTACAAGTCATGATTCCACGCACTGAGCTCATCTGAATTTTTTTGTTGTCTTCTTTTGGTTTCTCAAAGCTTCCGAATAGTTTTTGTTCTTTTGTTTGCCCTCTCTTTGACATTTATGTTGGCTTTGGCTTCTCATTTTAGCCACAGTTGTGTCCTCCTGTCTTTCTAATGCTTCCACTTCTGTGGAATCACTCAGGCCCCGAATTGCTCCAGAAACTCCAGCCACTGCTGCTCAATTGTCACTCCTACCCTTTCCCTTCCAAACAAGTTTGGTCAGCTTCTCTGCCATAGAAACATGGAGAAGTTCAGTAAAGAAACAGGCTATTTGTCCCATCTAGTCAATGCCAAAAAAGCATTTAAACTTGCAGTGCGATCTGGACCAGCTGGCAAAATTGTTTGAGAAATGAAAAAGGAATTTAATGCAGACAAGTGTGAGTTGTTGCACTTTGGTCTGACCTACCAAGGGAGGTCATTCACAGTGACTGGTCAGGCACGCAAGAGTGTTGTAGAAGAAAGGGACCTCTTGTAGAAGAAAGTCCTTAATTCACTGAAAGTGGTATCACAGTTAGATAGAGACGGAAGGGAAGATTTTAGCCCAATGGCCTTCATGAACAAGAGTACTGACAACAATAGATGGATGTTATGTTGACTTGTAGAAGACATTGGTGAGGCCTAATTTGGAGTACTGAGTGCAGTTTTGATCACCAACCTACAGGAAAGATGTAAGGACTTTGAAAGAGTTCAGAGAAAATTCACAAGGATGTTGCCAGGTCTGGAGTACTTGGGTTATAAGGAAAGATTGAACAGGTCAGGACTTTATTCCATGGACTGTAGGAGATTGAGGGGAGATTTGATTGTGATAGAGGGGCATAGATAGTGTAAATGCAAGCTGGCTTTTACCACTGAGATGGGGTGGGAGTACAACCAGAGGCCATGGGTTAAGGGTGAAAGGTGAAATGTTAAGGGGAACATGAGGGGAATCTTCTTCACACAGACGGTCATCCGGGTGTGGAATGAGCAGCCAGCACAAGTGGTGCATGCAAGCTCGATTTCAACATTTCAGAGGTTCATGTAGGTACCTGCATGGTAGGGGTATGGGAGTGGGAAGATTAAGTAGTTCAGCACAGACTAGATGGCCCAAAGGGCATGTTTCTGTGTTGTAATTTTCTACAAGAATGTGAAATATTACAAAAATTCACTCTGTCTTTTTAATGGCTGTGCGGGACCAACCATTCACCTCAACAGGAATTTTTTATATGGCATTAAAACTGTGGCACTTTAAGTTAATAATACATAAAAGAAAATCCCAGATGCACATCAAGAAAGACTAATTGCGTGAGACTGTTTTTGTTACTGTGGGGCCAGGCACCCATGCAGCTCAGCAGGAACAGGGAATAATACCAATGGAGAGAGTCCAACTCAGCCAAGGTACAAACTGGAGATGGCAGAAATGCTCCATTCTTATAGAAACAGGAAAAGCATCAGGGAATTGATGGTCATTCCAGATACCAGCACTCTGCCCAGTCAGGAGATGATTTCTCTGTCCAACTTGGGTAGAACCTCACTGTAACAGTGTGATACCAGATCAAACCTTGGCAACTCATGTAATCTCATCTGAAATGTTGTCCTAAACCCACTGATCGATTTTGTAAATCTTTTTACAGGTTAAAAACAATAAGGAATTTGTCTCCAGGAAGTTCAAACATGGCACACCAGTTTGGTTGTCTCTGTCCAGATAATTAAGAAGTGGAGCAAGGGATTCAATCGACCATCTTTCCTGCTCAAACTGTGGGGAGGGATTCACTCGGTCATTTGACCAACTGGCAACCCGTCATTTTACACAGGAGAAAGGCTGTTCACCTGCTCAAACAGTGGGAATGAATTCACTCGGTTATCACAATTGAAGGTACATCAGCAAGTTCACACTGGGCAAGGCCATTCATCTGTTCTGTGTGTGAGAAAGGATTCAGTCATTCTTCCCACTTGTGGACACAACAGTCAGTTCACTCTGGGCAAAGGCTGGTGATCTGCTGAATATCTGGGAAAGGATTCACTCAGTCATCTGACCTAATGGCACACCAGCATGTTTACACTGGGGAGAGGCTGTTCACCTGCTCAGTCTGTGGGAAGGGATTCACTCAGTCATCCTACCTACATAGACATCAGCGAGTTCACACTGGGGAGAGGCCATTCACCTGCTCAGTCTGTGAGAAGAGATTCACTCAGTCATCCCACCTACAGAATCATCAGCGAGTTCACACTGGGGAGAGGCCATTCACCTGCTCAGTCTGTGAGAAGAGATTCACTCAGTCATCCCACCTACAGAATCATCAGCAAGTTCACACTGGAGAGAGGCCATTCACCTGCTCAGAGTGTGGGAAGGGATTCACTCGGTCATCTCAACTACTGGCACACCAGCAAGTTCACACTGGGGAGTGGCCTTTCACCTGCTCAGAATGTGGGAAAGGATTCACTGAGTCATACACCTTACTGGTACATCAGCGAGTTCACACTGGGGAGAAGCCATTCACCTGCTCAGAATGTGGGAAGAGATTCACTCAGTCATCCAATCTACAGAGACATCATCGAGTTCACATTGGGGAGAAGCCATTCACCTGCTCAGTCTGTGGGAAGAGATTCACTCGGTCATCCAACCTACATAGTCATCAGCAAGTTCACACTGGGGAGAAGCCGTTCACCTGCTCAGTCTGTGGGAAAGGATTCACTCGGTCATCTCAACTACTGGCACACCAGCAAGTTCACACTGGGGAGTTCCTTTTCACCTGCTCAGAATGTGGGAAAGGATTCACTGAGTCATACCCCTTACTGGTACATCAGCGAGTTCACACTGGGGAGAAGCCGTTCACCTGCTCAGAATGTGGGAAGAGATTCACTCAGTTAGCCAATCTACAGAGACATCATCGAGTTCACATTGGGGAGAAGCCATTCACCTGCTCAGTCTCTGGGAAGAGATTCACTCGGTCATCCAACCTACAGAGACATCAGCAAGTTCACACTGGGGAGAAGCCGTTCACCTGCCCAGTCTGTGGGAAAGGATTCACTCAGTCATCCCAAATACTGGAACACAAGTCAGTTCATAGTGGGGCGTGGCCATTGTTATGAATCCCTGGGTTTCGTTTGCTGTGGACTGTCATTTTAAGAGAGAGAGATTAAGAAGGTGAATCAGTCTGACTTGCAGCTTGTTTACATCGCTCGCAGCTTGTTTAGTTTTAACCGAGGACACAGACACTCAGAGTCAGTTGGAGACGAAGGAGGAAAAATGGAAGGATCAAAACAAGGGAACTAGTGACCAAGGGTCACTGATTGCAATTTTCCTATGCCCACAAGGGTGGGTTAATTATCGATTCAGCGTACATCGAATGTGTGGTTGTCACCTCGTTTGATCTGTAGGAGTGGATCTGATTTGGGATATCCTGTGGAGACCACTTATGTGTTAACCCTTGCCTGGGTGTGATGTAGTCATTCATTTGAAGATGATACCCCTCATGACAAGTCACTTTCGGTGATAATTCGTATGTAGATTTGTAAAGATGACCAGATAAAATCTACAGCAACTGTTCTCTCATTTTAACACTGCGGAACCTGTAGAACAGACAGACGTACTTTATTGATCCTGAGGGAAATTGAGTTCTGTTACAGTCGCACCAACCAAGAATAGTGTAGAAATATAGCAATATAAAACCATCAATAATTAAATAATGATAAGTTAATCTTTGCAAGTGGAAATAAGTCCAAGACCAGCCTATTGGCTCAGGGTGTCTGACACTCCGAGGGAAGATTAGAAAAGGTTGATGGCCACAGGCAGGAATGACTTCCTGTGACGCTCAGTGTTACATCTCGGTGGAATGAGTCTCTGGCTGAATGTACTCCTGTGCCTAACCAGTACATTATGGAGTGGATGGGAGTCATTGTCCAAGATGGCATGCAACTTGGACAGCATCCTCTTTTCAGACACCACCGCCAGAGAGTCCAGTTCCACCCCCAGAACATCACTGGCCTTACGAATGAGTTTGTTGTTTCTGTTGGTGTCTGCTACCCTCAGCCTGCTGCCCCAGCACACAACAGCAAACGTGATAGCACTGGCCACCACAGCCTCGTAGAACATCCTCAGCATCGTCTGGTAGATGTTAAAGGACCTCAGTCTCCTCAGGAAATAGAGACGGCTCCGACCCTTCTTGTAAACAGCCTGAGTGTTCTTTGAGCAGTCCAGTTTATGGTCAATTCGTATCCCCAGGTATTTGTAATCTTCCACCATGTCCACACTGACCCCTTGGATGGAAACAGGGGTCACCGATGCCTTAGCCCTCCTCAGGTCCACCACCAGCTCCTTAGTCTTTTTCACATTAAGCTGCAGATGATTCTGCTTGTACCATGTGACAAAGATTTCCACCATAGCTCTGTACTCAGCCTCATCTCCCTTGCTGTTAGTGGAGTATAAAAGTATAAATTTACCAAAACTATGAAGTCAGTTTTGAAACGTGCCATTTGATTGAAACTGCTATTTGATATGCATGGGTAGAAGAATGAAAACTTAAGAATGTAGAAGACAATAGTATGTTAATGAGAGGTAGCTAAAGAACTAAAGAAATGTAGATTAGAACATTCGTCAGTTCTGAGATTGCTATTTGCTATGCATGTACCCAATTTAGTAGCAGACTGAAATCCTAAGAATGTAGAAGACAATAGTATGTTAATGAGTGGTAGCCAAAGAACTAAAGAGATGTAGATTAGAACATAATTAAGTCACATAATCCTAGGACTATTATTTGCTATGCATGTATCCTAAAAATGTAGAAGACAATGGTGTGTTAATGAGAGGTAGCTAAGAGATGTAGATTAGACCATGATTAAGTCAATGGGTAGAAACAATAGGGACATGATGTACGTGAGGTACGAGTAATACGCAACTATAGATCGATTACATATGCTAATGCAACTGGACCAGGAGACTGCTATAAAAAATGCTGTGTCCGAGGATCGGGGGGGGGGGGGCTGTCAGCGATTAGCTCAATGACTGTCTCAGCTTTGATTTGCAAATTAAAGTTTAACCCTTCTTGAAGAATCTTCTGCATCTCTTGGTCATTTGTGGGGCACAAGAAACCAGGACAAAATTGGCGACCAAGGCAGGACCGGATAGAGACCTGCGGAAGGGAAACGGCAGATTGGGAACGCTTCCCAGTCCTCTAGGGACCCCCACAAGGCTAACAGAATTAAAGGTACACCCAAACAAAAGTTAAGTGCTTTTCGCGACAATTCGGACTAAGAATTCTGTTGGCTTTGGGGAGGTCTTGGAGTCTCAGAAGTGTGGAACCACTGTCGAAGGGTCTCTCCGGTCCAAAGAATCTGGCAGAATTGGGGGTTAACAGAGGAGGCTCAGAGGATTGATCAAGAACACTGCAGTGAGGGTAAGTACAAATGTTAATAAGAAGTTAAGAAAAATTCCACGTGGTGTTGGTAAATCCCTGTGGGTACCGCTTCGTATGAAACGAAGGGCTGAACGGGCAGGGAAAGGAAAATAGACTAGGCGTAGAATTAGAGTAAGTTTAGTTACGAAAAAGTCCACGTGGTGTTACAGGAAGACAAAGTCCACGTGGTGTTACAGGAAGACAAAGTCCACGTGGTGTTACAGGAAGACAAAGTCCACGTGGTGTTACAGGAAGACAAAGTCCACGTGGTGTTAGACTAGGAAGACAAAGTCCACGTGGTGTTAGACTAGAGTAAATAATATTATCCAGTAAAGAAACTGTGAATCTCTGAAATACCTTAAAAAGAGCGAATAACATGACAGGTAAAGGAACAGCAGTAGAGATTCTGAGCAAAAAATTCCCGTTAATTAAAAATGAGATCACAAAAACTTAATAAAAATGGGAAAAAAGAACCAAAAACCTGGTCACAAAGTGGCCAAGAGAAGGAACGTTTGATGTAAATTTGTGCGAAGAAATGGAGGGACTAATAAAAAATTACAAACCAAAAGATAAATCTAAGAAAAGAGGGCAAAAAAGAGAACGAGAAGTGGAAGTGCTAAAACTCTTCAGAACGGAGGGGGAAAGGCTGAGGAGGACAGGTAGAATATTGATTACAAGCGAGGAAAACACTAAGGTGCTGGAGAAACAGCCTGTTAGAGAGAGAGAAGGGTACGGTGAGAAGCTGGCTTCGGCTCCGTACCCGGATGCGAAAGAAACAGAAAAACCCCCTCCCTATAATGAGGAAGGAACCCCTAAACAGTGCCCCCTGCTGACGGGAACAGTAAACATGCAGGGAGAAGTTCAGGTTTGGGATAATGAGGAAAAAAAACAATACGAAAAGGAAAAAGCGGCGATATGGAAGGAGATACTGGCAGAAAGGATAAAGATAGAACAGGTACAGAGAGAAATGGAAGAAGGGATTGAACGAATGAAATATTTGAGAGAGGAAAAGGAGTATGAGGAGTATCGGTTATACCATAGAAATAAACAGACTAGAAAAGAAAGTGACTCATCGGAGGAGCAAGTGTTAAGTGGAAAGAGAGAGGATACGAGAATTTGTGGGGAAGAGGTAGGAGGCAGAAGCCTAGAAGGACAGAAGGAGGCAGTAGGGGAGCGACTTGCGGAAGTAGAGAGAGAGCTAGTTAAGTTACTGAAAGGGGATTGCCAGGAGAGATGGGAAAAATACTCCAGGGGCCAACCAAGTATTGAATCAAGACAGAAAGGGAGGACTGCACAGGGAGACCGAGGGAAGAGCAGGACCCCGGAGACATTTGTGTGGGAGGCAGTAAAGACATACCCTGAGGCAGTTGGGGAGTCAGGTGAGGAGGAGAGCCGGGGCAGGTGGGAAGAAGGAGGAAGAATGATGCCGTTGTTAGTTAAAGGATCAGGACAAGTGCAGTATATCCCCTGGGGATCCCAGGACCTAGAAGGGCTGAAAAACACTCTGCCCAATTTACATGAAGGAGCAGGGAAATGGATTAGAGCCTTTGAAGAAGAAACAGCGGGACGATTACTGGCTATGGGAGATTTGAAGGCACTGTTGATAAGGTTGATGGGAACCTCCAAATTTAACGAACTAATGGAAATGGTTGGCATAGTAAACTCGAACGTCCCGAGAACTGATGGAGACGGGTTTGACAGAGTGAGGCAGAGGGTATGGCAGTCCCTCAGAAAGCTTTATCCACCTAAAGTGGACCACAAAGCCTTAAAAGGGGATCCACTGGGAGACACTGAAAACCCAGCAGCCTACGTAGAAAACCAGTTGAAAAGGTGGTGACTGGAGACTGAGTGGAGAATAGCTTATTTATGACCTCACTGTTCCGACATAGCATTTTGGATGCAATGCCTCCACAAGTAAAATCCAAATTTGAGGAAGTTGTTGGGCTGACGTCAAAGACCCTATAAGAATTTAGAGACCACGTAGTCCATGCGGTTGAGAAATACCAGAAAGACAAACGAAGGTTGGCTGAGCAGCAGGGAGGTGCAAAGAAAGTTAATACAAATGCAGCTCGAAGAACTCAAAAAGAAGGAAAAAGAGAAAAACAAAAAGATGCTGCCAGCAACCACCAGTTCGAGTACAGCCATCGAACTGGACAAAGCACTGTTATATGGAGGGACCAATCATACTGTAAGACAAGGGCTGGAAAACTCCATTCTGAATAAATGTCTTTTAGGGAACTTTCCCACAAATGCCCTATCAGGAACAGACTGAATTCAAACAGCCCAGACAGGACTGGAAGTCCCAAGGAGGGGGACAGAGGAGCTATGGGCAAAAGGGACCAGTGAGGAAACAGTGGGAAAGAGAGGTAGAGAGATTGTGCTGGGAATGTAATCAGCCAGGCACATGAGAAGAGATTGTCCGTTTATACTATGGCCTGTCACACACCAGCAGGAACCGATAAGAAAGGAACTAAAGTTCAGCCAAGGACCAGCCCCCACAGGCCCAAGCGGACCTGTGAACCCCTATGCGAGGTATTAGGGTGCCCCGAGAACTTGAGTGGGAAGGGACATTACCCAATGATAACAAGGGAGGCAGAAGAGGAACCCATTGTTCAGGTTATGTTAGAAGGGCAACTGACACCAATGATGATAGATACTGGAGCCACGTACACTTGCGTACAGCCACAGTATGCACTTCACCTTCCCATGTCAGGAAAGTTTATTAAGACGGTAGGGTTCTCGGGGAAAACACAGTTGACACAGTGCACGGCTCCACTGCGGTTGAGAATGGGAAATAAAGAAATTGTTTTGCCGGTGCTAGTATTTCAAGGAACTCCGATTAATTTGTTAGGTAGAGATGCCTTATTGAAACTGGAATTAAAATTAGAATGCACCAGAAATGGGCTGAGTGTAAAAAGAGCAGGGGCTCAATTGATAGTGCAAGAAGACAAGAAGGCTAATGTCTTTTGGATAGGAGACATCGCAGATCAGATTCAGGAAAGCTGTGGAAAATGGAAAAAGGGCGTGCAGGCTATATTACCCAGGGCTGTAATGCCCAAATCGGAGCTACATTGTACAGTGATTTTTGACGAGACTCAGAACAGGGAGTTAGAGGAGAGATGGCACCTGGAGGTATGTACGCAACAGCACCTGGAAGGGGGGGGGGGGCTGTGATAATTGGAAAGCAGGGGACAGCTTTACAAGTTAAGTGGAACACCTTTTTAGAAAAATGGTACAGGATACCGGAGGCTGCGCCCCACGTAACGTTATTGGTAAATAAGGGATATCAGTCTAAAGACTTAGGACCTTTAGTTAAGAGTGCTGAAACGGTAACAGTGTGGAGGAAAATCACGCCAGAGGTGTGGAGATCAGAAGACAACGATTGTATTAAAATAATGATAAGTGTAGATATGGTAGGGACAGTGAGAGAGGTCGAAATAACTCCCCAACCACATATGCCCTTGCTGGGAAAGGAAAGAGGCCAGCAGAAAGATAAAAGGTTAGATGAGTTGCTGTCTATTCTGTGGTCACAGCATGACACGGACGTAGGGAAAATAAAAACAGCTAGTCCGGTGGAAATAAGGCTGAAAAAAGGAGCAATTCCACCCAGGAGACCACAATACCCTCTAAGACCAGAAGCAGAAGAGGGAATAGCATCAACAGTGCGGGGGTTGCTTGAAATAGGAGTGCTTAAAAGAGCAAACAGTCCATGCAATACCCCGTTGTTGCCGGTCTTAAAAGCAGATAAATCTAAGTGGAGATTGGTGCATGATTTGCGAGCGGTAAATGATGTGGTAGAGGACTGGCCAGCGGTAGTCCCCAACCCACACACGCTTTTGACTAATGTTCCACCAGAAGCAAGTTAATTTTCAGTGATCGATTTGTGTTCGGCTTTCTTCAGCATTCCTCTGGCCCTTTGGCTCCAGTGTCAGTATCTGTTTGCATTTACTTACAGATGTGCTCGGTATACCTATACCAGAATGCCGCAAGGATTTAAACATTCACCACATAGTTTTAATCAGGTATTGAAGGCAGACCTAGAGGGCATACCATTGGAAAGTACATTGTTACAGTATGTGGATGACCTGTTGATTTGCTCCCACAGCGAGGAACAGTGTAAGCAGGACACTATAACTCTGTTAGAGAAGCTAGCGCGCGGAGGACATAAAGTATCCAAAAATAAACTGCAATTTTGCACGCAGCAAGTGGAATACTTAGGCAGGGTAATATCCAAGGGAGAGAAGGCGATAGCACCAGATCAGATTGAGGCAATAACTAAGGCCCCCAAACCCCAGACTGTAGGGCAGATGATGACGTTTTTTGGGAATGGCAGGGTACAGCTCAGATTGGATAGGAGAATATGCTGAGATTGTGGCACCTTTGAGAAAGATAATGAAAGAAGCAGGACATACCAATTTGAAGAACGGTTTACAGTGGAATGGAGAGGCGGAGATAGCTTTCAATACTATTAAGCAGGAATTGCAGTTAGCTTTGCCTGACTACGAGAAGGTTTTTTATTTGCATGTATCCAATAGACAGGAGGGTTATGTCACAGCGGTTCTAACACAAGAGGCAGGCACAGGAAAAGCAAAGCAGCCGATAGCATACTACAGTACGAGACTAGATGAGGTGGCTCAGGGGTACCCACCCTGTTATCAGGGATTGGCGGCGCTGTACTATGCATATGAAAAAGCATCATCGGTAACCCTGGGCTATCCTGTAACTCTGTACACACACCACAAAGTAGCAGAATTGCTGGAAAAAGGGAAATTTGTGCTGACGCCAGCCAGGATAGCAGCGTATCAGATGCTATTGACATTTCCTGACATAACTATACAGAGATGCACTACCAGTAATATAGCCGATTTTGTCCCTTTAGACTATGAAGGAGAACCCCATGACTGTGTAGGGAAGACGATGGCATTTGCCAAATTGAGAGCAGATTTACGGTCAGAACCATTAGAGGATACAGATAAAAAGGTTCTGTTCGTAGATGGCTCTTGTTATAAGGATTATGATGGAAATCACGCAGGATTCTCAGTAGTGCAGCAGGATCAGTCAAGCTATAAGATTATTAGGATGGAGTCCTGTCCCCAACCGTGTTCCGCCCAACTAGCAGAAATCAAAGCCCTGACAGCTGCGTGTGAAATGATGGAAGGTGAGAAAGTAGACATCTATACTGATTCGGCATATGCTCATGGAGTATGCCATTTGTTCGGGGCAGTGTGGAAGCAGAGGTTTTAAAAAAGGCAATGGAGATCCCATACAACATTGTCAGCAAATTCTAGACTTAATAAAAGCCATAATGAAACCTAAAGCATTGGCTATAGTAAAATGCCAGGCACACAAAAAGGGAAATGATGTAATAACAAAGGGAAATCAAGCTGCGGATGAGGCAGCCGGAAAAGCGTCTGGGTGTACGTCAGCTGTCATTGCCCCCCAGGTAAGCCTAACTCCAGAACCTGACGTAGAGGACCTAATTGAAATACAAGGTAAGGCAACTTTGGCAGAACAGACAATTTGGAGAAAAAGGGGGGGCCAAGCAGAACCCGGAAGGCTTGTGGAGCAGGGAAGACGGTTTGTTGGTAGCGCCCACCCCTCTACTGACGATTTTGATTTCAGAAGCGCATGGGATGGACCCTTGCGCAAGGAGGGAAGTGATAAGGAAAATAAAGAAGGATGGTTTTTGGTCACCATATTTACAGGCTTCAGTGGACTTTGTTTCGTCACAGTGCGAGGTATGCGCACAAAATAATGTTCGGAAGGGAATTACAACCCCAATAGGTCACATTCCTGTACCTGAAGGACCATTTAAACATTTAGTGATCAATTACGTAGACATGATAAAGACAATGAGAGGGAAAAGATACATGCTGGTAGTAATTGATCGATTTAGCAGATGGGTGGAGGTGGTACCTTCAAGAGATCAAGGGGCAAAGACAGTGGTAAAATTCCTGACAAATGAAGTGATCCCAAGGTTTGGAATACCTACAGAAGTTAGCTCAGACAATGGTTCAGCTTTTATCCAGAAAGTGGTCAAACTGGTACTAGAGGCGCTGAGGATAAAGCAAAGATTTGGATGTGTATACCACCCTCAGTCGCAGGGCATGGTAGAGAGAATTAATGGAACCCTGAAAGCCAAACTAAACAAAATTTGTGCAGACACTAAACTTAATTGGGTCGATGCTTTACCGTTAGCATTGATGAGTTACCGCATGCAAACTAATCGAGTGACATGCCTGACACCGCATGAGATGCTCACTGGGAAGCTATCAAACTTGTGATAGGGGTAAGCAAAAATGTTGAATGGATAAACTATATATACTACAATCAACAGAGATTCATCAACAGCACTGATGATGCACTGGAGGCCTTGGGGCAACAGCTGGATGCAACTAGCAGGATGCCGTGGCAAAACAGACAGGTACTGGATTGGCTTTTGGCAGAGAAAGGGGGGGTGTGTGTGTAATGTTTGGAGAACAACGCTGCACTTTCATACCGAACAATACTAGCCCAGAAGGGTCTTTCACCAGAGCAATGAATAAGTTAAAGAATCTGCGGACGGAGGTCAAACAGAATGCAGGGTTCGGACACCAGTTCTTTGATTGGTTAGAAAGTAGACTCGGAGGATGGGGAGCATGGCTGACTAAAGTAGCAATAACTATCAGTATTATATTGTTGAGCTGTGCGTTTGTGCTGTGCTGTTTTCTTCCTTGTCTCAAATCTCTTGTAGTGCGTGCTGCAACCAAACAATTTCCAATGCTCGTGGCAATTACTGAAGCAAGCTTAGTGGAGAAAGAAACACCGAAAATGTATCGTTACAGCCTACAACACCTGCAGGATGAACAAGAGCAAAACAACAGTGTGGAAGTAAATTGTAAGGGCTTCTGAGTCTTTTTCCCTGTCTCAGGTACAGAAGGACAGGTTTTTGGCTCAGCGGCCCAGGGTAACAGGGAGAGAATACTTTGAGGTCTTGGCGCAGAAAATTATAGTTTAACCCAAGATTTGGGAATAAGTGCTTGAGTTTATTGGGGCTTTTGTGCGCAGACTCTTCATCTTTTCTCTGTGTGAGACCCTCTGGGTCTCAAAGGGGGGATATATTGGAGTATAAAAGTTGAGATTATTTGATGTGTAACCAAAACTATGTAGTCAGCTTTGAACCTTGCTATTTGCTATGCATGTACCCAATTTAGTAGGAGAATGAAATCTTAAGAATGTAGAAGACAATGGCGTGTTATTGAGAGGTAGCTAAGAGATGTAGATTAGAACATGATTAAGTCAATGGGTAGAAACAATAGTGGCGGATGTACGTGTGATACGCAACTATAGACCGATTGCATATGCTAATGCAACTAAGCCAGGAGATTGCTATAAAACATGCTATGTCCAAGGATCGGTGGGCAATCAGCAACTAGCTCAATGACTGTCTCAGCTTTGATTTGCAAATTAAAGTTTAATACTTCTTGAAGAATCTTCTGCGTCTCCTGGTCGTTTGTGGGGCACGAAAAACCACGACAAAATTATCCAATGACAGAAATGTTCTTTCTTGTGAGTCTGGAAGAGAGATTCTCATGGCCTTTTGCTGGGGAGAGATGAGAAGAGAGAGTGGGCCCTTTTTCTTTTTTTTGTTTTCTTTACTAACCCTATAGTCAAAGTAAGAATTATAAATCTTAATAGTTTAATCACATATTATGTACCATTTGTTATTTCAGGTGTCACACAGACGCAAACCTATAAAACTACCAGCAACAATTGAACACACTTGGAGTCTGGTTTTGCAGTTAACAAACACTATCTTATTGGTAACTACTAATAATAGTGAACTTAAACCAGATAATCCAAGGGTTAGCAATGTTATGCATATATAGGTGTGAATACAGGTTTCCCCCGGTATCTGAAGTTAGAGCGTTCCTATGAAACCGTTTGTAAACCGAAATGTCATGAAGTGAAGAAGCAATTATCATTAATCTAAATGGGAAAAGAGTTTGGACGTTCCCAGACCCAAAGAATAACCCACCAAATCATACCAAATAGCACATAAAACCTAAAATAACACTAACCTATAGTAAAAGTAGGAATGATATGATAAATATACACACTATATAAAGTAGAAATATTGTATTTACAGTGTAGTTTCACTGAAAATCGGGAAGATAGTGAACTGAAATTGATTTGGAGAGAAAAAAAATCGGCACGTGCACAGCTATGCACGTACACACATGCGTACACAACTGCCGCACAAGGCTTCACGGTCATGGTAGTCTTTTTCGGGGTGAACTCACATATAAAGGAGGCATCATCTTTATCGTAAAAGCGAAAATCCTCTTTGGTCAACAAAAACAGGTACTAATGTAGGTCTTTCGTAACAGTGAGCTGTCGTAAAGTGAGCGTCTGAAAAACGGGGGCCACCTGTATATAAAATCCAAAACCTCGGTGGTAAACGACATAGTCTTACAATGGTGTGGTAGATTCAATTTAGTTCACAAGATTGGGGGGGGGGCGGAGGAGGGAGGGAGGGAAGGAGGGAGAGGGAGATGTAATCCAAGTAAACAGGTTTTGTCGACCTTTTCCAATGCCCATCAAATCTTCCAAGTTAGCCAGACGTGACCAACTCAAGAGCACCTTTTCAAGAGAAAGTCTACCAACCCAGGCAAGGGTTAGACTCACTGGTAGATTCCACAGGGTTGCTCTTACACGCACTAACAGCCACAGATCGACTCTTCTTTATCGATCCTCAAATCCCACCCTGCTAGAAAGTCCAACCGGCAGAAACTTTCATCACTAGCCTTCGTGCGTCCGTGTGTCCTGTGAGAAAAGCAGTTACGTGTGTTTAAATACCGTTGTGCTGAACACCAGCTGTCCATCATGTAGCTCCGCCCCCTCTCTCTGTAAGAAGTCGCTTGCTTGTTCTGTGTCGGTAAAGGATCATTCTGACCTTGCTTAACCACAGAGAGTATAAACATTAGCTGGTCACCATAGCAACCCTGCACTTCTGCAGAAATCCAACAGCGTGTCCAAGGTCAGTCTCGGTTCTCTTTACATTTTAAAGAGACAGTCCACAGAAAGTATGAACCCCGGGGGCAGATTACACAGGGGACACATCGCTCAGTATCCACACAAACGAGATTCTTCAGTTTGGCCAGACTGGGGTGGGTGGGCTATAACCCCCTCTGTTAAGCTGCCAGCAGAACTGAGAGCTACATAAGATTAGATGACTGAGTGAATCGCTTCCTACATTCACAGCAGGTGAACGGCCTCTCCCCAGTGTGAACTCAATGATGCACACTGGTTGATTTGGCTGAGAGAATCTTTTCCCAAAGTCTGAGCAGATCGGTCTCTACCCAGTGTGAAGTCGCTGGTGTGCCTTTAGGATGGATGACTGAGTGAATCCTTTCCCATAGTCTGAACAGATGAACGGCCTCTAACCAGTGTGAACTCGCTGATGTACCTTCAGATGGGATGATGAAGTGAATCCCTTCCCACAGTCTGAGCAGGTGAACGGCCTCTCACCAGTGTGAACTCGCTGATGTATCTTCAGATGGGATGACGAAGCGAATCCCTTCCCACAGTCTGAGCAGGTGATTGGCCACTCTCCGGTGTGAACTCCCTGGTGTGCCTTCAGTTGAGATAACTGAGTGAATCCTTTCCCACAGTCCGAGCAGGTGAACGGCTTCTCTCCAGTGTGAACTCGCTGATGTATCTTCAGATGGGATGACGAAGCGAATCCCTTCCCACAGTCTGAGCAGGTGATTGGCCACTCTCTGGTATGAACTCCCTGGTGTGCCTTCAGCTGAGATAACTGAGTGAACCCTTTCCCACAGTCCGAGCAGGTGAACGGCTTCTCTCCAGTGTGAACTCGCTGATGTACCTTCAGATGGGATGAGCAAGTGAATCCCTTCCCGCAGTCCGAGCAGGTGATTGGCCACTCTCCGGTGTGAACTCCCTGGTGTGCCTTCAGTCGAGATAACTGAGTGAATCCTTTCCCACAGTCTGAGCAGGTGAACGGCTTCTCTCCAGTGTGAACTCGCTGATGTACCTTCAGATGGGATGACGAAGCGAATCCCTTCCCACAGTTTGAGCAGGTGAATGGCCTCTCTCTGGTGTGAACTCGCTGATGTACATTAAGTTGAGGTAACTCGGTGAATCCCTTCCCGCAGTCTGAGCAGGTGAACGGCCACTCTCCGGTGTGAACTGACCAGTGTTTCAGTAACTGATTTGATGAAGTGAATCCTTTCCCACAGTCTGAGCAGGTGAATGGCCTCTCCCCAGTGTGAACTGACTGGTGTCTCAGTAAGTGAGCTGATGAAGTGAATGCCTTGCCACAGTCCGAGCACGTGAATGGCTTCTCCCCAGTGTGAATTCTTTGATGTACCTTCAGTTGAGATGACTGAGTGAATCCCTTCCCACAGTCCGAGCAGGTGAACGGCCTCTCCCCAGTGTGAACTCGCTGATGTACCTTCAGTTCAGATGAACGAGTGAATCCCTTCCCACAGTCCGAGCAGGTGATTGGCCACTCTCCAGTGTGAACTGACTGGTGTGTCAGTAACTGATATGATGAAGTGAATCCCTTCCCACAGTCTGAGCAGTTGAATGGCCTGTCCCCAGTGTGAACTGACTGGTGTCTCAGTAACTGAGATGACTGAGTGAATCCTTTCCCACAGACTGAGCAGGTGAACGGCCGCTCCCGAGTGTGAACTCGCTGGTGAGCCATTAGGTCAGATGACCAAGTGAATGCTTCCCCACAAATTCCTCAGATGACCAGCCTCTGCCCAGTGTGATCTGACTGGTGTGTCCACTGGTGGGAAGACCGACTGAATCCCTTCTCACACACAGAACAGGTGAATGGCTTCGTCCCAGTGTGAACTTGCTGATGTACCTTCAGTTGAGATGACCGAGTGAATCCATTCCCACTGTCTGAGCAGATGAATGGGCTCCCCCCATGTAATCTAACGGGCATGCCAGTTGGTCAGATGATCGAGTGAATCCCTCCCGACAGTCTGAGCAGGAAGGATGATCGACTGAATCCCTTGCTCCACTTCTTAAATATCTGGACAGAGACAACAAAACTGAGTGTGTTGTGTTCGAGATTCCCTTAGGCAAATTCCTTGCCATTTTTAACCTGTAAAAAGATTTACAAAATCCATCAATGGGTGTAGGACAACATTTCAGATGAGATTACTTGAGTTGTCAAGGTGTGAGCTGGTATCACACTGTTACAGTGAAGTTTAACCCAAGTTGGAGAGAGAAATCATCTGCTGACTGGGCAGAGTGCTGGTATCAGGAATGACCATCAAACTCTCTGATGCTCTTCCTGTCTCTATAAGAATGGGGCATTTCTGCCATCTCCAATCTGTGACCTGGCTCAGTTTGGCTCTCTCCATTGGTATTATTCCCTCTTCCTGCTGAGCTGCATGGGTTCCTGGCCCCACAGTAACTGAAACACTCTCACGCAAATAGCCTGCAATCCGTTCCATGCACCCACAACTCTCAGTGTAAATAAAGTTACCCCTGACATCCCCTCGGTATCAACTTTCAAGCACCTTAAAACTATGCTCCCTCACGTTAGCCGTTTCAGCCCTGGGGAAAAATCCTCTGGCTATCCACACGATCAGTGTCCCTCATCATCCTATACATCTGAAAAAGGCTCTAAACATAAACAAAGATATTATACATTTCTTTGAGGATTTGTTGGGAATAGACAACATTATGACAGTATAGATAGGGTGCAGGTAAGCAGCTTCTTCCACTGAGGATGGGTGCAATGACAACCATAGGTCATGGGTAAGTGGGGAAGTGAAAATTTAATGGGAACATTGGAAAAGCTCTTTACTGAAATGGTTGTGAGAGTGTGGAATAAGATGCCAGCACAAGTGGTGAATATGAGCTCGGTTTCACCATTTAAAAGAAGTTTGGATGGGAGCCTGGATGGTACGGGTATGGAGGGTGATAGTCCCGGTGCAGTTAGTTGCATTAGACAGTTTAAATGTTTGTTTGGCATTGACTGGACTGGGCAAATAGCCTGTTTCCATACTGAACCTCTCCATGTTTCTGTGACAGAGAAGCTGGCCAAACTTGTTTGGAAGGGAAAAGGTAGGAGTGACAACGGAGCAGCAATGGCTGGAGTTTCTGGGAGAATTCAGGAGCTGAGTGATCGATACATCCCAAAGAAGTGGAAGCATTGTAAAGGCAGGAAGACATAACCGTGGCTGAAATGAGAAGCCAAAGCCAACATAAATGTCAAAGAGAGGGCAAACAAAAGAGCAAAAACTATTCGAAGCTTTTAGAAACCAACAGAAGATGATTCAAAATAAGTCAGATGAGCTCGGGGGTGGAATTATGATACTGTTGTCATTAATGGGTCTTGGTAGCACCCAACAGTCTGAGGCATTTAGAGGAACAAAATATCTGGGGCCTCAATATCTCTTGAAAACCAAGTTCCCTGCACCAGTTACCTTTCAACATACAAACTCTACACTCTCAAAAATGTCTCTTCTGAAGGCATCCCGCTTACCAAGTACTCCTTTGCCAGAAAACGGCCTATCCCAAACCACACTTGTCAGGTCCTTTTGACACCATCAAGACTGACCATTCATCCCCCTCTGTTCTGTTCCCCTAACTAACGAATCCCCTATCACCTGTTTGACTTTCCTCTGCCAGGTAATCACTCCCTCCCCAACAGTTTCTAATGCGGCCCACCTGCTGTTGTGTGGGATGGCAACAAGAGTACTCTGCGATGGCTATTTAACTTCATTCCCCTTCATGTCTCTCAACCAGTTTCCTGTGTCCTGCACCTTAGGTGCAACTCACCTCTCTTCATGTCATATCTATCACCCCCTCCAACAGCTGGATGATCCAAAATTCATCCATTTTCAGCTCCATCTCCTTAAAGTGCAGCTGGACGCACATCTTGTAGGTTAGGGTGTCAGGGACACTGGAGTTCTCCCCACCTTCCCACCAATGCCCCCTCTAATTTGTAATGACCAGTATGCAAATAAATCTTGTACTGTGCATTCTCTTACCCAATAACGACATGTGCACTTGTGAATTTTATATAGAGAGGTATTCATTTTAACAGCCAGCAAATCACTGTCTTTAAGAACTGTGATCTCCTCTGGGTTCGATCCAGTTCATCTGCACTCTCACACCATGTCACAGGCCTGTAACAGGTAATGGAGGATTTTCCCAGCAAAGCTTTTGCACATTGTCTATAAATGGTTTGCTTGCTAAATTATGCTTTAAAAATTCAGATTTCCAAATATCACTCCACCTCTTCCCACTTGTAAACTCTCCAACAACTTTTGCATCACCACAATACACACAGGTAACAGCAGTTTCTGTATTGTACATAACTATTTCCCCTGAACCCTCCCCTGGGTGTCTGACGGTGGTGAACTCAGTGATGGTAATGCCAATGAATATGAAGGGAAGGGCAGTAGTCTGTCTCATTGGAGTCTGGCACATTTGTGATGTGAAAGCTACTTGTTGCCCAGGGCAAAGGTTTTTTGATATCATTATCTTCCCTGAAAGAATGGGTCAAAAACATGTCGTCACGGGTAGAAAAGTCGAGAACAAAAGGAGGGTAGCTCAAGCAACACACACAAAATGCTGGAGGGAACTCAGCAGGCCAGGCAGCATCTATGGAAAAGAGTACTAATTCTGAGTTAGTCCGGCATTTTGTGTGTGTTGCTTGGATTTCCAGCATCTGCAGATTTTCTCTTGTTAGTGATTGGAGATAGAACAAAGGTGATTTTCTCAACTGGTGATGTAAAAGATTTTGTTCCCTTTCTCCCAGTTCCTAATCCTTGCATTTAGATAGCTGGAGCTCAGCTCTGTCTGAGAGATCCATCGGTTCCCATTCCCTCATCAGCCGGAAGCTCCCCGGGGCCCGTGGGGCTGAGAGGGAAGAGAGCAGGACTGTCCCGGGTTTACGGGTCACGCTGTGCGGAGTTCACAGGAATTGTCTCGAAATCGCTGTTTAAGACAGTCGCCCCAAAATATTCGCTTACCTGCGTCCGATCCGGCAGCCGTTTTCCATAGGCCTTTTGTGAACTGCGCGCATGCGTGATAATCGCATACGTCATCAACATTGGACGCCTGCGCATATGATCGATGCTTCAGCGCCGGCGAAATTTTAAACAGTTACTGCAAGCACCGCTTCTATGTCCATACCTCAGTTTTTTTTTGTATATAGAAAACTCAGCGGGTGTTTTAACGCAGAAAGCGGCTCACATAAACAATATACTCAATATCAAAGTGTATCTAATCCCAAAGTACAATCCTCTTACAAAGGCAGATATAAAACACAAGAGATTCTGCAGTTGCTGGGAAATACAGAGACGCACACACACAAAACGCTGGAGGAACTCTGCAGTTCAGGCAACAACTAAACAGAGGAATACATGGTCTAGACTTGCTGAAGGAGCCCGGCCTACACGTTGTCTATTTATTCCTCTCCACATTTTCTGCCTGCTCTGTCGATTTCCTCCAGTGTTTTTGCATTTTTTTCAATCAATTTCAAAATGATTCCGATCTTTCATCTGTAGGCACATCCTGCTGGCCTGATTCCGCTTCTTCCTTCTCCTCTTAAACTCTAGACCCCGTCTCTTTCCGGAGCCCCAAAACCCTGACTCAGGATGGCCACTCTTTGGTTTCTGACTCTGCTCCATCGAAGATTCACTCACTAGTCTGCGGTCAGACTTTAGAGGCGCATTGCAAACAACCCAGCTGTCTGAAGCACGTCCTCTGAATGAGTGAAAATGTTACAATGATGTTCAAAAGAGCTGTGAAGAAAGAGTTTAATATTCTGATATGGAACAGAAACAAGGGCAGGAACCAGATCGGCCAAGTGGCCAGTCTAGTGTACATTGTGAGTGTGGTAGAGACAGTAAGCACCCGAGACACGGGATTTCATACAGAACTGATTTATCTTTCACAGATCCACAATATTAAAACACCAGTCTAGTTTAAGTCTAACATCAGCAGAACAGACTCCTCCAATGCTCACTGACCAGGGTTCACTTCTGGGTGCGATGAGCAGCCGCAAGAACTGCAGAATCTGACAGTAACAGTCCCTCATGGACTTGCAGCTGCCTTCAGTCACCGTGATGGTTAAACATTTAACACGGAGCTAATTTGAACTTCCTCCCTGATGTGAAGTTGCTGGTGTTGCAGCAGCTGGGATGAGTGAGTAAAACTCTTTGCTCACTCCGGACTGAAATGT